>NC_133393.1:136669868-136972899 GCF_047511655.1 Castor canadensis
AATTCAACAATATTCTTTGACTATAAAAGATGTTTAATACATGTTTATTGGATTCAATTAAATAAGGATTATTAATATAAATAGAATTTATTCCAATCCTACAATTTGGGTATATAAAAATTAACTTATTGCACTGATTCTAAAGGATCCTGTAGCAGACTATAAGGAAATGGTTTTTCATTAAGCCCTATAAATGCAGAGTGTCTATGGTTTAGTGATTCTTAATAGACTCCTGAAATGCTTGTAAAGAAATTACTTCCTAATATGAGAAATACTTTGTAGTTTGGATGTTTTCATTTTTCAAATTCCAAGGTTATATTATTGAGAAAGATATCTAATCATAAATTACTATAGAACAAATAGCTTCAAATTAAAAGCACTTTCATATTTTTACAATAAAAATAGTTTCATGTGGCATGGAGTTTCATTTCAATACATTTGATGCTGATGACACCCTAAATGATTTTAAAACAGACATACTGTTAGGTCTATGAAGCTAGGGATCAGATATCTGTATTTGAAGGCATTTGGCTTGCTTTTATACACCAAGGTCTCTAGTAATCACTGAATGGATGGCTATTAAGAGCATTGCCTATCTTGTATTTCTTTTCTAATGCTTCAGTAAAAATACTGTTTGTCTGTCTCTATCTCTTTTTAAATTTCACATTTCCTTTGTAAATACTCTCTTCTTCTGCTTCTGACTACAAATCCTCATGCTCATGTCACAAAGTTTTCTTGCAATTCTGAAATGACACATATCCTCACATCTTTTAATCAAAAGTATGAGAAATTAGGGATAAATAATAGAAAAACATTTAAAAAATATTATTTGTGAATGGCTGAATCAGATACCCAGAAAATCCTAGGTAACTAAATGAAAGACCAGATAAGCTCAAAGATGATGCAAGTTGCATATATATATTTTTAAATTACAAAATTATAAAACTCCTCAATATAGTTTTTCAATTAAAATATGCCAAAGAAGATTCCATAAATAATAATGCTCATAGGCATACACACACACATTCTTAAAAGTTTATGGTGAAATGAATAATAGTAAAAGAAACCTACCTTTTGTTTGGCAGATTAAATCCAGCAAAAATAGAATATTGCATGTCAAGTAAATTTGTAGGTTTATGAAATAACAGTTAAAATTCTAATATGGACAAATTTTCAACTTTACAAGTAAGGTAAATAAAGATTTTTAAAAACATGCATTTAAGTCAGTTAATAGCTTTAATGTAATAAAACAAAGTAATGCTACAAAAACTGAGTCACATGATTTATATAGTAGGAAAGCAGAAATAACAGATTTCAGAAGCAAATTCAAAACATACAGGATGAAATAAAATGAGAGGCATATGAGCTGCAATTCAACTGAAAGTCATAGGGAAACTACCTATCAACAAATAAAAATCACTATGGGCTCATATTTGGCATTTATGTTTAAAGGACATCTAACTTTGAGAAGTTTAATGAATTTCATAGTTTAAAAAGCTACAAAATATACATATATCCATATAAAATGCTACAGATTGGGAAACATTTTGTGGTAAAGTAACTACTAAAATTTTCACATCTATAATATCTGAGGAAGTAAGAAATTTATTAAATTTATTTCAGTCTTCACAGGAAGACAGCTGAAGAAAAATCTACCATTTAAAATTGTAAATTAAGGATGAAAGTGTGGCTCAAATGGTAGAGTGCCTGCTTTGCAAGTACAAAGCCCTGAGTTCAAACTCCAGTCCCACCAAAAAAAAAGAATGTAAATTAAAAGCAATTCACTACCAATCATAACAAAATGATAAAATAAAAACAATTTAGATTAATCATAAGTAAGGTGTTGCATAACCAGACATGATCATATTCTCAATGATTTTTTGATTAACAGGTAATGTATTGGTAGTAAAAGCCCTAATATTTTGTTCAAAGAATTCTACTTTTAAGATATAACACAAAGTAACAAAAATATATTTTTACAAAGACATGAATTTTATGAGAGAAAAAACTGGGTAAAGATATTCTGTTATTGCAAAGCTGATGTGGGTAGATGAATAAAATAAAATTTGTGTTTTTAATTTCCTTTTCACTTTACCCATGTAGATATGAACTAAAGTCTATACCATATGTGAAAACTTTAAGTGAAGACACAAAACCCTAGAATGTGCATATTTGTTCATTCAACTATTCTGAGTGTATGCCAGGAAATATGCTGATATTAGACCACAGATTTTTAGCATAAAAGGACTGAATTTCTATCTATAGAACTCACAGTCCAATACATATTAACAACGGTTCTATAATGATTATTATGTAAGCTATCTTAAAAGTCCTATGAAGAGATTTTTAAATGCTATGTATTGATATGAATATCCTTTTTAGCTTTCTACCAAAAATAATATTGGAACGTGATTGTTGATGATCAAACCGTGAAACAGACATGTGAAAAACAATGGTTTCACACAAGTGCTTCACATTTGTTGCAAAACAGAAAAAAATATTTTTAGATATAACACTTTTCTGGACAATTACTATGAATTATTATCTGTCTTAGACTATTTTTCCACTCATTTCCTGTATTGTTAATCTTTAACATTATACTCTTTTGTATCAAGTCTTTCTTATCTTGTGTAGAGATACTGCTACTGTGGCTTCAAATTTCCTAACTGAAATATTTTACTCATTTCTGAAACTCCTCTAAGGGATTATGATCCATAACCTACAATGGGAATTGGAAGGTGATGCAATAGAATTAAAGTTGACTTAATGAACAGTGAAATGATTTCAAATTTGTAGTCAATGTTTTAGTGTTCTGTCTGTTCTTATTTTTAGAATGTACTTCAGAATCCTCATTAGTGCATACACACATTATTCTACAATGTTCTCACTGTGCTGAGAAAAATGTGTGTGTACTTGTGTATGTGTCACTGACTATGCTTTTAAAACAATCTTAATACAGTTCTGTGTAACTACATCTTTATATCACTTTTGTTTTTTTTAAAAGATAGCATTCTTTAAAATAATATATTTATGGACCATGAATATTAAAAATCTCATAAATAAGGAAACTTTCTGTATCATAACCAAATTTTTAAACAATAAAATTCATGTAAATTGTGTTTTTCATATTGCATATATATATATATATATATGACAGCAAGTTAACTGAAGAAAATTACAAAATGAGTAAGATATTAATTGAATTTTTGAGGGGAAAAGATTGAATCTTACAAACACAGGCAGTCATTTTTATGTTTTAATGTACCTTAATAAAAGCAAACCTTTACCTGTGCAAGCATGGGGAAGCCAAGGTTCCTACATCCATTACAAGGAGTTAATGCCTCCCAAAGTCCTGTGGGCCCACAAGTGTTTTCATCATCATCATCTTCTTCCACTTCGCCTGGTGACAAATTTATTGTAGATGAAGTTCTCTGAAATTAAATTTACATTATACCAATATATTATATCAATGTTATTTATGTATCTTAACATCAATCATATTATATAAAGTACTTGAGATCTATCTCAGCAAGCAAAAGTCAGCTCGCTTCTGTATTCAATTTAAGTTGAAAGTGAAAAAACTGGGTGAGAAAAATATAAAATAATGAAGTTCATAATGAAAAACAGGACATGATAAGGACCCAAGAAAATCTGTGAATAGCAATAAATGAGAAAATCTTATGGTTTATCAAGAATTTAACTTTAAGCATAAAATTAAGGGAAAATGCAATTAGAAAACTAACATAAAAACACTTGAATGAAATGGGAATTTTGCTATATCATCAAAAACATGCTTCGTAAAGATTTATATCATGGATAGTACAGGGGTGATACTATAAAACTTGTAAGACTTTCATGTTACAAATTTACTTTTATCACCTCCCAAATCCCACTAAAGAGACAGTAAAGGATTTGTAAAAATGTTTACACCACAAGGACAGGACAATAGGAGAAATGTTAGCAGATATGGAATACCAAGAAAACTTATGGACAATGTAGGGTAACTTTTGAATTAGAGATGGGTAGGGATTCCCTAATTTAACAAACTTGAAAACACTGGAAGTGAAGTGCTAATGGGGGGAAATAATTGGATAGATTGGCCACCAGTGACAGTGAGGCTAAAACAGGATAGACACTAAACTAAACATTTACCCTGGCCAAAAAAATTAGCGGTATATTTTTCAAAGTTGTTAAAGCAAAAGGGTTATGGATTCTAAGAATCCACATACATCGAGCAGAGAGGCGCCTCTCTAAAAATGAGAATACCTATGTATAGTAAATGAAGATTCCCAACCCACTCAGTGTTTTCACACATTTGCCTTAGAGAACATGACAGCTAGCTTTATATCTCTCAGAGAGAGGAAACACTAGGATACACTTCTCTGTAGAATCTGACCTTCTGGTATGGTATGAGTATAGTTTGTCCCATTTGAAACTTATGTTGGAGTTTAATGCCCATTTTAAGGTATTAAAAGGGCATAAACTTAAACAAATCATGGTATTTGAAGGTGGAGCATTTGGAAGATGAGTAAGATTAGAAAAGATTATCTTTTATTATCTGTTATCATGGGTAGAGCCCCATGACTGAATCCCAATGCCCTTATAAAGAAGAAAGACAGAAACCAAAGGACACTTGTGTGCACTCCCTTCCCATGTGATGCCCCACATTGCTTCAGGAACTCTTCCCAACAAGAAGGTCATGACCATTCATGACCCCTCAGCCTTAAAACCACACAACTGTGAGCCAAAGCAAACCTTTTTCCTCTAAAGCTTACTCAGTACATGGTAGTGAACGATTTGTAACAGAAATTGGACTAAGACAACCTCCCAAGAAAAAGGATCTATAAATAACCAGGAAAATGGTGGGGGTATATGTCTTAATCCCTACCATTAAACCTACCTCTAACAAGCTCCATGAAAATAAACACCTAAATCTTCAGCTAAATATAAACAAGGATCACCACACATTTAAAGAAAGTGCCTAATGAACCAAAATATTAAAAAAAAAGAGAAAACTTTTACAGGTTCCTCAGAGGTATAGGAGATATTTGCATCTGTGAAACAAGAGCAGACTGTCACAATGTACATGCATACATACATAGGTAATACATACAACGTTATGCAAGGATTGGAAAATAAATCTAAGGAAATTGCTCAGAAGATAGAATAAAAGAGAACTTATAAGTTAAGAAAAGTTGAGAATCAATAAAGGCATCTACAACCTGAACAACAGGAGTTCTAAACATCTAAACATTAGAAAGAGAATTAAGAAGAACATTAGGAAAATTGAAAATAATTTAGGAAATTTTGCAGAAACTGAAGAAAAATTTCATATTCAAAGACCCTGATGAATGTTCAGCAGACTGAAATTTAAATTATATATATGTATAAATAAAAAGAATAAACTTGTATAAAGATCTTCACAATGTAGTGCTCAACACATCATTGAGGTCATGAGTACTGAGGTTAGTAAAGATAGTCTATATATTTGATTGTACATAACACCCCACATACTCAAAAAAGTTGTTACTTTTAAAATTAGAATGTAAAACTTTATTTTTCCTCCCGTTTCAAGGAATTTATTTTTCTATTTCCAGATCTTCAGTTTCCTTGTATCAATTGCTGGTAACTAAGAAATAGTAAAATAGACCCTTAATCAGTTACTGTCTGTACATACAATAAAACCTACATTACAATGAGAACTTACTAAGTGACTAAGGACTATTTTTCATTAATTATTTAAATTCATACAATAGCCCTTTGAGAAAAATGTTGTTTCTCCCTCATTTTACAATGAGAAAACTAAGACACAGATAAGTCAAATAAAACCTAAGGTAAAAGAGCTAGTAAATGGCAGAAAAAGGAGTCTAACCCAGACTATCAAACCAGAGACCTTCTCCCCCTTTAACTCTCATTAACATTAACTCTTATTTCTCACACTATCCTATAAAAGATACTGGGGAAAAAAAACAAGCTGATGTAGTTGCAGCTTAAACAAAAGACATATTTTTTTTAATGTTTCTGCTACATGATGATGCTCCTGAGAGCATGCTGCCATCTGTGACAGCCAGTGAAATTTTCTATAATTTGGTACATACCAATGGATAGCTTCATAAATACATATTTCTCAAATCAACAATAAAAGATGATTATCACATGAATTTTTTTATCCTGCAGTTCCTCTGAGTGAAAATAATCTTGGGAAGTTCAAAATCTTAATCTAATAAGAATATCTATGTGTTTAATCAATGTTGCCCACAAAAATGTATAAAATTAGCAAAAGAGTTCCTTAACCAATTCTTAGTTAATGGTTTGGTTGTCAACAGTGACAGGTCATACCACCACAAGCATTACAAATTTGGCTAAGAACTATCCCCATTTCATAGATTAACATTCATTTAATCAGTTCTTTTCTTCTTTTGTTAATGGCTCTACAATTATTTTACTCAGTTACAGAGTAAACTTCCTCCATCTCTGTCTTTAAAGAAAAATAATCTGTTCATGTTGCTTTTCTGCACATAAGTCTCCAGTTATTTCCATTGCACAGCAGATAATATTCAAGTTCTTTAATCTGACTTTAATGCTCTATGGTCAAACTTTTTTCAGCCTTTCTTTTTTCTTACTCCATTATACTCACCCAGATTATAACCAAATGGAATTGTTTTCTCCAGCATAATCATACTCCATGTTTTTAATTGTCACTTCCGCTTTGTCTTTCTATATAGTATATGGCAGTGGTTAAGAATTTAGCCTCTAAAATTAGTCAGCCCTGTGTTCAAGTTCCAACTGACCCACTTTTTAGCTATATAATTTTCAGCAAATATGAATTATGTACCATTTTTAGCTATCATTTTCTTATAATCCTCTGGATTCAAAATATAGTTTAGATTTCATTCCTTACACAAAAATCTCCACAGATTTCTCACAAAGATGATGTTACTGTATTCTAAATGCCCCTGGCTCTTTCTATGAGTGTGCACATTAGGATATTTTATTTTAAAATGACAGATGACATAGTGGCAAAGAGCATTGACTTTGAAGCCAAACAGATATACATTTAAGTCCTACCTCTGCAATTTCCAATCAATGACTTTGAGCAAATCACATAATTTTTATCAATCTTCAAGTCTTCTGATCTACAAAAGTAGTTAATAATTCTTATGTTGGTAAGACTATGTAAGAATAAAATGAGTTGCTTGACAGTGGCTGACACATGAAAAATACTAAGTGTTGCTGTTTTTATTATTGTCTTCATCTGAAAGAGTTGCATATACACACAGTATACTCAGGCATGCCCACAGGTATGCACATGTGCCACTTACTTCTCTACTTAATTGTAAGACACTTGACAGAAAGCTTTGCCTTATTCACATTTGTATCTCATACGGTGTGTTGTGCATAATGGAACTTAATAAATATTTATTGGTTGAACTACTGAATGAGCTATCATTTTCATTTGATTACCTAAACTAATATTGAGGGGGATACATAATTGCATCACAAATATCATGACTGCTATTTTATTTTACTTTATATTAACCATTAACAGCAGCTTCAACAGAAATAAAGAAATTTATCAGTGGTTTAGCACTGCCCCCTAAAGACAATATAGGAATTTACTGTGTAAAACTAAAATTTTTAACTATTCCAATAAGATCTTAGAAAGATTTTTATCAAACTAAATATAATCTTCAATTATATATAGGAGAGGAGCCACATGAACTCACTTAAACTCAGAAGGTTTCCTTTATTTCAAGTGCCTTTTAAACTTTTTATTGGAGATCCAACTGTGTTCCTAAAGTTCCAGAAAAAAAAAGTGAAAATTCTTCAATAGAGAATAGCCTTTAATTTATATAGTTTGAGCCTATTAGCATTCCTGGTTATTATTTGATAATTATACAGAAGAAAGTTTAGAACATTCTGCATTATCATAAAAGAAAATGGTCATAATGCATTAAACCACGGGTAGATTCAAATTTGAGTCTAATCAAAGAAAAATGCTTTTTATATGACTAACACTGAAGAAATGGAATTTCCCTTTGAGATGCATGTATACATGTGTGTGTGATTTTTTATATATTTTATGTGTGGTATAAAATACAATTACCTAATTATATATAATGACACTTCATAACTTATAAAATGTTTTCAGATGTAGAGTAGCCTGATAAAATAGGGTAAGGATTATCCCTATTTTATAAATGAAGAAACTGATGCTCACATGTTACTCAACTCGCATGATCATCCTACAAATGAGACCAGATTGTAATCACAAATCCTGTAACTCTAGGTTAGGTTCTATTATCTTCCGACCACACTGTGGAAGAAAGCTCCTAATTAACAGAACTCTTCAAAGGAACAACAGGTGTTCAAGCCAGCTATGTTTGAACAGCTATGTTTGTGCCATAGTCAAACTAATGTAGAACTTGCTACTTCATTAAGAACATATTCATGCCAAACTTCAGAGTGCATTTCAGATTTTACCACAAGTTCTGTAGTGGAGAAGGACTTACAAATCCTTTAGATTACAAATCTTAACCCATCATGTTCCCCCGTCAATGTTGTTCTCTTCATAATGATGGTGTGGTAGAAGGGTGTTCTACCTTTCCCTTCCACTGTCCCTTCCACTGAGAATAAAATTCTGTTTCTTCCCACGGGTTTTGTCCATTGGCTCTTCAAACTTTCCCCTTTATTATGCAGTGCAACTTCACTCTGTGATACATCTTATCTTCAAACTTGCCTAGTTAATCTCATTCCCAGGAGACCTTGCATGGGAATTATTTTTCATCAATTCAAAAGATGACAATTATGTAATAGTATCATGATATTTTATTTTTTTGTATTTTAAAATTGGAGATCTAAGGGCCTAGGCGGGGGCAGTGAGAGGAGGACAATGTAAGATATTAACCTGGTTTAGTTATGTCAAACTCTGAATGCAATGATCAAACAAATGATAAGTGCATAATTATATTACTAAAAAAGGAGCAGACTCAATTATCTTAAAGTTAGTCCTGAGAAACAGATCACATGACAAGCTTAATATATTAACCATGCTCTGAAAACTTAGTGCCAAATGTAACTTTTTCAATAGCTTCTTAACACTGAACATCTCTTTAAAATTTTCTGAAATTTACTCTGAATAAGCTACCTACACTATCTTTTCCACCACAATCATTTGACTCAGGCTAGTGAAAATCGCAAAAGCTACAAAAATTAAGTCTTCTGAAAAACTGAATTTCTTTCAAATTAGTTTGAAGTTAGCTATGAGTCCTTAAACACATTTAAACCTGTAAAGAAAGAAAAGTGAAAAAGAAAAACATGTCTTTATGCCAATGAGTACACTGTGTTTGCCTCCTAGCAGTCACACACCACAGCGATGTTACTGTGTGTGGAGGATATTTTACACTTGAGGATATTTTAGTGTCAAGTGTATTTCACATTTAATAGTAATTATTTTAGTTGTAATGATTATTGAAAAATAAACTAAGGAAAATCATTCTCCTTTAAATAGTGCTTGAGACATAATTCCTCTAAGACTCTCAACTCCTACTCAGTTTTGTCCTCACCAGTTGTTTGTATGTCTGATATCTTTTACATAGTATCCATCTAGGAAACAAAGAAACACATTTGGTTTGCTATTCTACTTTAATACAACAAATTTGTCTGTTCTTACTATCTTTTCCAAAGTGGGTTTACATTTTACATTCCCATCAGTTATATATGAGAGTTCCAGTATATCAACATGCTGGCAAAATGTAATTTTTGCCATTTGAAAGGGTGTGTAACCAGTATCACATACGTTTCTAATCTACAATTCTGGTAATAACAGAATAACTCAAGTGTGTCTCCTCTGCTTAGGACCTATTCATTCAAATCATGAGCAGTTTTCATTAGGTTAACTTCCCATCACTGAGTTCTGAATACTCTTAAAACATTTTATATTCTACACAGATATCCTTGTGCTCTTTGAACAATAGCTAAGAAATATTTGCCTATCTCAAAGTTGTAAAGATATTCTATATTTTCTTTTGTAAATTTAACATTTTTGCTTTCAAATTATGTCTTTCAAGTTAATTTTTCTGTAGGACATGAGATGAGGGTTGAGGTTAATTTTATTTTTCTATAATGTTTCCATCCCATTAGTTCAAAAGATGATCTTTTTCCCATCAAAGTTCCCTGAAACTTTTTTGATAATCAAATTGCCATACATGTGTGCATATTTTTCTAATCTGTTTTACTGATCTGTAACTCTTTCCTAAAACAAATAAAAAATTGGCTTAACTATTATAGTTGTAATCAAGGTTTAGAATCAGAATTAAAATTAAATTAGTTGTTTTTTTAAATTTTGGCATTATACTATTGCATATAAAATTCAGAATAATTCTGTCAATATCTGAAAAAGTTACTTGCTAGAGTTTTGTTGGGATTGAATTGAATCCATAGTACAAATTGGGGAGAATATATGTCTTAACATTTTTGTCTTTCAATTTATGAACTTGGTCAATCTTTTATATAGGAGGTTTTCTTCAATTTCCATCAACTATGTTTCTATAGTCTTCAGTCTATGTAGTCCTGTGTCACATCTTGTTAAAATTATAAGGGTAAACGTATTTCATATTTTTAGAAAATACTTTCAGTCATATTTTTAAATTAATTTCAGTTTTCTTTCCTCCTCAATTATTGAGATAAAAATTATATACATTTAAGGTGAACAATATATAGTTTTAATATAGGTATCCACTGTGAAGTGATTGCCACAATTGAGCCAATTAATGTATACATCATCTCACAGTTACCATTTTTCTACATATGGCAGGAATATGTAAGGTCTACTCTTTGGCAAATTCCAGATGTATAATCCATTGTTACTAACTATAGTTACCACATACATTTGATGTCTAGAACTCATTCATATTATAATTGAAAGTTTGTACACAAGCTGCAAATTTTACTCAAATTTCAAAATTGAAATTTCAACTAATAATAGTTCTGCATGTAAAAAATGATTTTTGTTTATTTACCTTGTTTTCTGTTAAATACATTTTAGTTCTTATTGCTTTTTTATAGACTTTTTAGGATTTTCTATTTAAATTATATGATCTGTGAGTAAAGAGTTTTACCCCTTCCCTTAAAATCTTTATGCTTCTAATTTTTTTTGGCCTTCCTTTATTGTGCTGGCCATAATTGCCAGGAAAATGTTGAACAGAAATGGCAAAAGCAAACATTGTTGTCTTATTTCCAATTTTAAGTGAACAGCATTCATTCTGTCAACATTATATGAAATACACAGTTAGCAATAGCACTTTTATACAGGTCCTCTCTAAGGGTGAGCAAATTCCTTCTATTCTCAGTTTACTAAAAGTTTATATATGAATTTATGCCTTTATAGAAATTATTGATATGATTATGGGTTTCCACCACCTTTACCCTATTAATATGGTGAATTATGTTAATTGATTTTGTTTAAATAACCTTGCCTTTATAAAATATACTGTCATGATTCATAATGCTTTTAAATTTAATAATTTTCTTTTTTATTAGCATATGTTAGTTGCACAGGGGGTTTCATTGTGACATTTATGTATGTGCTTACAATGTAGATTAGATTCACCCCCTCCATTATCCCTCCTCCCCTGCTTCTTAAAATAATTTCAACAGGTTTCACTGTTCTATTTTCATACAGGTATACAAAGTATATTCATAGTCATAGTCATATGCCTCTTTTTATTCAAGATTTTTGTAACCTACATCTATATCTTTTTCTTTTTATACATTTCATTAATCTTTTTTGAGAAATCAACTTTTGATTTAATTGCTTTTTTTCTATTAGTTGCTCATATTCCATTTCATTGATTTGTTTTACTCATTCTCACTTTAGGTTCAATTTCTTCTTTTATACCAATTCTTTTTTTGTGTGCTACTGGGTTTTGAACTCATAGCTTCATGTTTGTTAGGTAAGCGCTCTATCACTTGAGCCATGTCCTCAGCTATACCATTTCTTAATTGAGGGATCTTAAGCCATTGATTTAAGAACTTCCTCCCTTTATCATATAAGAACAGGATTTTATTAGTCCCTCTAAGCACTATATTAGTTCACCTACAAAATTTCATATCTTCTGTCCTTATTTACATACAGTTCAAAATATATTAATCATTTTTGTGAGTTCTGCTTTGACTCAGGGCTTATTATGAAGCATATTATTTAATTTCCATTTACTCGAGGATTTCCCAAATATCTTTGTTATTCATAGTTTCTGACAAATTTGCTTATTTATTTCTCCCTCTCTATCTACCTTTTTTCCTCTAGAAAGAGGAAAGAGTTTAACTTTGTCTCTGGTCTTAAGCAACTTGATTATGACAGATCATCTCGTTTTCTTTGTGTTTAGTTATGTTTGGCATTTGTAAGATTTTTAGGTAGGAACATGTAGTTTGTTATAAATTCCCCGTCACTATTTTTCAATTTTTTCCATTACTTTCCTACATCCAACCTCTTCTCTTCTTCTAGAATTCTAATTACACATATGTTTGATTGCATATTTTTCCACAGGTCACCATAGGTCTCTGTGTTTATTTTGGTTATTTTTCACTTGTGATGTTATCTAGTTCACCAATCTTTGTTTCTACAGTGCTATGCTGCTATTGTATATTTATTATATCTAATTTTTCATTTGAGATATTGTATTTTTTAAACTCTACATGTTCCATTTGAATCCTTTTATATTTACATTTTCCTTATTTTCACCTCCTTCTTTAAACTCTTGAGTATATCAGGCATATTAACACCAAATGTTTTATTATCTTGTATTCAAATTCAACCACCCGCAATTTCCAAGTCTATTTTTATTGACTAATTTTCACATGGTCATTAGTTTCATTTTCTCTTTTTCATGCATAGTTCTGACTAATTTTCACATGGTCATTAGTTTCATTTTCTCTTTTTCATGCATAGTAGTTTCTATTGTTTAGTTTTATATGTTTTTGAGTTTTGAGCTTGTCTTTTTTTTTAAGTATTGTATATGATTGGTATAAAGTTATTTGGAGATCACTTTAATTCTTATTCAAGTCTTATTTTTAAGTTGTTTTTGGTGAGTCTAGACTAATCTTTATACTGCAGGGCTAGTGCAGCCCCACTACTAAGATTTAAGTTCTCTTCTGGAGTCTCTATTACATGCCCCATGAATTCAGCAAGATCTCTCTTCTTGGGTTAGTGGTAACTTGATTGATTCTTGGCCTTATGTGAGCTCCAGCAATTTTTTATGCTGACACATTCTCAATATTATTTTTACCATGGAGGGTTTTCTTTTCCTGTCTTCATAGACTTTCACTTACCTATGTGCAGGTTGATATTTAGTGATAACTTTAGGAAGGTTTCTTGATCTCTTTATCCATATAGCTCCCTCCTCTCTGTTCCCTGCCTGAAAATTCTTGCTGGCTCAGCCTTCCCCACCTCCCATTCCTGTATTTTCAACTTAGTGAGACTATTTGACTCTGTCTCTGTTCTTCTTCTTTGGGTTGTATTTAGTATATTGTATCTGGGCAGAAAGCTGAGATGACAGTAGAATTTGTCTCCCCTTTTTTCTATTGGAGATCACAGCCCCATTTTTTCCCCAGTCTTACAATGAATATTTCATGTATTCTTCCAGTATTCTGGTAGTTGACAAGAGGAGTTACTCCATACCCAGTTATTGCTTCACAGAAGCTTTAAAAAACACTTTTAAAAAATAACAAGTATTATTCATAGCTGTCTCTTCATTTTAGAGCTCTCTTCACATCTCATATTCCACTGGCTAAATCATCCCATTTTCCTCTATTTTGTACAAATCCTTGAGACGTGTTAATATTCACTCTCCCCACCCTGTCACCTCCACATTTATTAGTTGAAATTAGTCATTTTATTCCATAGTCAGGCTTTCTTTCCAATTTCCCAATTTCCAGCTAAATTGGTACTTGGAAAATAATTTCATCTATCACATATTTTTCAATTATTATTTTGTTTTAATGAAGGCACACCTAAAATCAACCTGAACTTTTTCTAAACATAATTTTACAACATATAAGTTAGTTTGTACCTAATATTTCAAAAAAAATTCATTTAAATTTATTAAATATTAGTTGTCAAAACTCCTGTCTAGAAGGCTAACTAAAGGGTGAGGAAGGAGAAAGCTAAACATGTATGAATTGAAAAGTATAAAAGACATGTATGAAATGGGCAGATCATAAAGTCAGACCAAAGTTATGAGCACTGTAGAGACACCGAAACACAGCTTATGAGAATACTAAGAGGGAACAATGATTTCCAACTAGGGAAAGTGAAGGAGGGAATTCAGAGCCTTTCCTTGCATTTGAGCAATATAACCTCATGAGATGAGAATTCTACCCAGAGGGAAAACTGGGATGGGAAGGAGAAAAGGAATTGCATGACCACAGCAGCATGAATGTAATGGTGATGTTTGGCAAATTTGTTATGAAGAATAGCATGATGGGGATACAGGACAGAGAAAATAAACTAGAGCCCTGTTGTGAACAGACAGTTTGAGACAAACTCAACATTTGTCCAGGCACAACTTTCTAATTCCAAATGTACTGTAATCAAAACTGAGAGAGTCTGTATCTGGTCGAGTACTAAGCATTCAAAGACAATTTTTCTCCCCTGAATTCCCAAAATAAAGATTGTCCAGAAAACTCTATTGTCTTGAACTATTTGCTAGATGTTACATGCAGCGTACCTTATCTTTATGATTGCAGGAACAATATTTTCTATTATTTGTATGTCTTGCGAAATAACTAGCACAGTTCTAGGTACCTCATATGCATATACATTTTGACTGGACAACTGTAGTCCCTTCATATTCCTATTTCCTCATTAGAAATGTTAATGCATATGTAAATATGTAGATGTACATGTACATGTGCACATGTATGTATCGTACAGAAAATAGTAGGTATGTTTGATGAAGAAAGTACATGAGAGATTTTTTTCAAAAATTCTATAGTTGAAAGATTAAAATTTGCATAATAAATACTAATATTTTATCATTTTCGATATATAATAAGATATTCCTTGCCATTTTCATCTTTATATTATACACACTATTCTTCCTATTATATTTTCATTCATTTTTCTAGAGAAGCAGTTGGTCAGTTACACGAAAGTAAAATTTTAGAAAAACAAAGTATATAACTGAAATGTATATTAATTAACCTCAAATAAACAAAACTTATGACAAAGCATTATATATTTAAAAAACACATGTATATAAATCAGACATTATATCTTAGGTTAGCAAAAAGCTGATTAGCTCCAGGATACAATGACTCTGTTCTCACAAAGTGAGAACAGAAATTGAGGATTTCTCAGTCTGCTAGAATTAACATAGCCAAGGGTAAGTTAAGGACACAGTGCTGCTGAGAGTTGTGGCACAGACGGTTTAGACTAATGATTGGATACTTTTGTGCGACTTCCATCATTCACATTATTGCCTGGAGGAAACTGCACAACAAGAAATCACCTTCAATTTCTTTAAAAATAAACAAATATATTTTACTACAAACATTAACAACATACATCTCAAAGCATCTAGAAATTATTTCCATTTCTCCAAGTACATACACAAAGACAGCTCGTGCTAATCCGAGAGTGAAGTGCACATATGAAGAGGAACAATGTGCACAGCATTGGAACCTGTACCACAACTGGCCAATCAGTCTCAGGGAACAAAAATTAGCAGCACGAATAAATGAAAGATACTTTAAAATATTTACATGTGTTCTGCTCATTCAAAACCAGATTGATTTAAAATTCCTTTTAGAATATATACGACATGATGTAAATTAAGAAAGAAGTTCTATCTCTGCAGAGGGTATTTTTGCTGTGTGTCTGTGTGTATATGCGTATCTTAAACATACCTGGTGAATTTATATTTTTCAGAGTAAAGAATTGTTTATAGGTTTTTAAAGGCTATGTGTCCTGTTAGAAATTATCCATATTTGAGGCAGAGTTGAGGACTGTGGTTCGAGGCCAGCTCAGGCGAAAAAGGTGGTTAGACCCTGTCTCAAAAACAAGCCCAGGCTGTAATCTCAGCTTCTTAGGAGAAAGAAGCAGGAGGACCATGGTTGAGGCCAGCCACAGGCAAAAAGTGTGAGACCCTATTTGAAAAATAACAAAGGCCAAAAAGGACTGGAAGTGTGACTCAAGAGCTAGAGTGTCTGCTTAGTGAGCACAAGGCCATGAGTTCAAATCCCACCATCAACCCCCTCAAAAAATTATCCAAATTTTTTATCTTAATTTATAACTACCTAGTGTTAAGGTTTATCTAGATTTTAGGCTGTTTTTTAATCCTAATAGCATCTCATCTATTTCACTGGTCACAGTGAACATAATTGTGTACACACTAGAGAGAGAAGGAAATGAGTCTGGATGAAAGGCTTCAGAAGCAAATATTTGGTATCAGTCTCTTATCTTAAGGCCCAACTATAACCTGGATGATTTTTAATGTATTTATTTACTTGGGTAATTATTCATTTACATGTTTATTCATTTACTTAGCAGTGCTGGGGTTTGAATTCAGGGGCCTCATGCTTGCAAAGAGGCATTCTACCACTTGAGCCATATCACCCAACCCCAGTGTTATTTTAGCAATGTTTTAAACAAAATCCATGAATCTGAAAAACATAATCCATGATAAATTCAGTCTCTCACCTAGACAATTTTGCTTTTGCAGATTGTGGTGCCTGTGGGCATTCTACCTGGCTGATTTTAAGTAAAAAAATAGTACTAAGACAATCCTTTTTTGGAGTAGCAGCTCATAAAGGGGAAGATCTTAATCTTACTTATGCTTGCATTCCCAGTATCAAGAGTAGTATGTGGTACAGAATGAGTATTCGAATGGCTGAATTTAAAATTCTTTTGTATGCTCAAAAGAAATCAATAAATGCTTTTTATAAAAATATTTCACTAATTTACAGTAGACAAAGGAATAACTGATCACATTTTCTTCTCCCCAAAACAATCTTTAATTGATAGGCAGGTTACCAATTCTAAATGTTCTTAAAACCTCATCTCTTTCTTGACATAAAAAAGAAATTTAAGTGGAAAAGAACTTTCCAGATGTAACAGGACAAGCTGAAAACACAGCACTATCCTCAGCCAGTCAGCATTTAATGAAATCCCCCTTATCCAAGTTCAAACACCCAAATTGGAATACTCAAGCCACATCCTGTCTCATCAAAGCATTAAGCCCATGCTGAGTAAGTCATCCATCTGAGACACCGAAGGAGGACATACCCAGGACAAAGACATCAGCAATTTCTGATTTACTATCTGCTATTATTGACTCATTTCCCATGCTCCATCTTGGTCCTTATCATGGTGAAATAATTTTCTCTCCAAGGAAAGAAATTTTTCTGTTTCTCAGCCATGTATTTTCATCATTTGAAAATTTCTTTCAAGCACACACAATTCTGACCAAACAGAACTCCAAACAGATCTGACCCTATACCACTAAATCTGTCACATCTCCAGAAAATGTCATTCTGTCACTGCTTAAAGTTAGACTCTTACTGGGGCAGTCTGCATTCAAAAACTGGTCAGTGGCAGGGGGGAAGGGAGGGGGTGGGCGGTAGGGGGGAGAAATGACCCAAACATTGTATGCACATATGAATAAATGAAAAAAATAATGGTCAGTGAAGTCCAAGTACCTTCTCCACACCGAGGACAATTCTGAAGGGCCACACTAGCTTCAAGCTCCCTGTAATGCTCGTCAAGCAGACGATAACCCAAAGAGCTGCAACTATACCTTCTCCACTTGAATCCCAGCCTTGTGGAGAGGGGCTTTCTTCCCAGATTACTTCCTTGCATTCTCTTCCTCAGCCTATATAAGATACTTTTGTAGCTTATTTTACAACTTTATAATCATTCTACAATTGTGGTTTAATAATCTTTTACATTAGACTTTGGGGGAGAACTTTCAACACAGAAATATAAGCAAGGGTGATAAGAAAAGAGAAGGAAGGCTAAGGTCAAGGCAAAGCCACAATAAAACTGCTTGAAATAACAAGCTACAATTTAAACATATTTTGGAAGACTCTAAGAGACAAACTAATGTTATGTAAAATCAAACTAGTGTTTTGATTTTACAAATCAAAGGAACGTTCCCAAATCTATGCCCACTAAAAAGATAAAAACGTGTCAGAAAATCTTGTGTATCAGAGCAACTGTGAATGTTTGTCTCATCTAAGAACATATAGTTCTACATGAATAAGCCTCAATAGTAAATGCAAAGAAAATAATCAAAGATATAATAGAAGAAAACTTCCCAGGATCAAGAAAATCAAGCCTATAGAAAATGCTTGGAAAAAGTAATTTCCAATTATATTCTGGCAAAATATCTGAATTCTAGGGGAAAAGAATTATCTCTTAAAGCTTTCAGAATGAATGTTCTGATCATTTACTTTACTAGTCAGGATTCTTGGAGGCAAATAATAGAAATTGACTCTATAAAGCAGAAAATCTACTCATGTTAGCATTGGGCAGCTGTCTAAATCATTGAGGAGCCTAGAAAATTGGGCTCTGCTAAGATAACCACCAGAATCTCAACTCTGCTATAGCTAAAATAAGTAACTTATAGATCTTTGCCAATACAAAATTTTTCATGGGTTGGTGGAGTGGCTCAAGTGGTAGAGCACCTGTCTAGCAAGCATGAAGCCCTGAATTTAAACACCAGTACCACCAAAAAAAAAAAAAAAGAGGTTTTTACATCCTAAGTAACTAGAAAGCAAAGAAAACAAAAACTTTCAAAGTCTACCATACCTACACCCAGCAGTATTATATTCATCTTATATTTTGCAATGTGCGCATTATAAGCATCAGACAGAAAATGTCAAAATCATTCATGGCTACAACTCAAGAATTATAGACAGCAAAGTTACTTGATCTACCAAGAGACAAATTAAGGAATCAAAATGGTGCAACATGAAGAATAAAGGGTAGTTATTAAATACTGAAATCAATGAAATTCAAAGTTTCAAGCCCCAGATAAATGAAAGCATATAATTATAAAACATAAAATATATATCAAGAGACAAAGGACAACTAATTTAAATGGAGAGAAATATTAGAAGGCTAAGACTGAATGTTCCAAAGATGGCAAATATTCCTCAAATATGTTAGTTACAACTACACTCAAAATCTCTATAACTTCTTTAAGTAATGGCTGAAATATGATAAACAAAATTGTGTCAGAGATTAAAACATATGTACATAGCAGACATTAGTTGAACACTAAATAATTCCAATGAATGATTAAAGAAATGAATACTAGTTGAATTTGAAGGGGAAGATGGTAAAATGAATTTAAAATCCATGAGAAAATAATGATAAAAAAGAGGAAAAGCTAAGAAAGCCATGAAAAAATACTATAAAAAGGAAAATACTGTAACACTTGTACAAAAATGATAGAACTAGTCCTAGTTCATAATTTAGTATATAATCTTTACCATATAAACAAATAATACATAATAAAGAGTATCAAAAATCTCTGGACAATGTAACAATGTGCAAAATTGTTATTTTACTATTTGAATAAAGATAAAATTTTTAATAGATACAAAAACAAACCCTATGCAAACTAAATTTGTTTTGTTTTTAATTATAAGTCTTTTATTTACTAGTTATAATAAAAACTACCTCAAAATAGTAAAGCAATGGTCAATTTGAATGTTTTCTTTATTTTTTTCTGGATTTTTTTAAGCTTTCTCCAATTGATATGGCACACTTTTATAATCAGACAAATATTGCTGACTATGTACTTTGATGTAGTTATTTACTTCTACCAATCTAATTTTTTAAAAGGATAGTGATAACACAAAGAGTTTTTTACTCAAGGACAATTATCATAATACTATTTATAATAAGATAAACTAGTAACAATCTCAATATTTAGCCATGGGGAATAATTAAATCATGCTACTTCCACATATTGGAATATTATTACTATAAATAAAATTTTTTAAAAAGTTATTAGCATGGAAAATTCTCATGATAAAAAAATAAAGATACAAAATGACAGCATGATTCTGGCTTCACCTTTATAGTCACCTACATTTGAGAAAAACTAAGATATATCTATATGACTGGTGAATTTTCACTTTATTCTTCATACATATCCTTTTTTCTAAATTCTCCATTATCAGAAAAATGGAGAATATTTTAAAAGAATAGTGAAAAAATATTTCTCCTCATGTAACTTAGTAATGAAATACTATGTCATTTGTTGAAAATGTCTTCAGAAAACAGAGACAATCCCAAGAATTTAACTACAAAAATGATAATTTCACATTATCATCACAATTTCTATTTCCCAAATAATTTACAAAAATATGTAAGACTTAATTCATCATGTGTTGAGATAAACAAATAGTGCTAATTTGAAGTAATGTTAATTTGAAGTATTCTATTAGTAGAATACTTCTAATGAGCTTATAAAAGGTACTTGTGGTTCTCCTTCCTCTTAAGGCCTTTTGCTTCACTTATAAGAATACCTTGCTCCAAAAAGTTTTGCTCTCTTACATCTTTCATGGTCTATTTCTTCTTTCTAGTTTCTGGCCTCATTCCTATTTCTAGTCCCTCAAAAGAGATGTGATTAGGAAAGTCAGGTGTCCTCACAAACCTGACAGATGATCTTAAAAGCATTCTCAGTTGCCCTCCCAAACTGGTTGTTGGCTTTTTGTTTTCACTCTTAAGACTGCTCAAGAAAGCAACAAATAACAGAGCCTAAATAATACACACATTGGTGAGGGTTTGGTGGGGGGGCGGCGGGGGAGGGGATTAGGAAGGAACGTGATTGCTATATTTAAAGTTACACCAGTGAGGAATAATTTCTAAACGTTTTCTATAAAATATGTTTTAATTAGATTCTCTTCTAAAACTACTAGAACTTTGAAATAAAATTGAGTCTGCTGCTGAGAAGACTGTTGAATTGCAGTTAACACCTACCTGTGATCAAAATGACCCAGTCAAATCTCCAGCTGCTTATGTTATTCTGAATAAATTCTCCATTTTAAGAACTAGATCTCTCTGAGAAAAGTTCAGTTAAAAGTTGTCCACTAAAAACTAACTCTGTCCTGGCAAAATTGGCCACATCTTAAAGGGGAGAGATTTGGCATGCTCTGTTAGTTATTCTGCAATATACCTTAGCAGAAACACCTTAAGTAAGCTAGGATCTGGCCTCTGCTGGAGAGTTGAGGCTTATGATTCTGAGGAGAGAATGACCTGCACCCATATCCTCCACCTCTTCCTAAGTCCCTGCTGGGGCTACTAAATCTTGAAAAAAGCAAAAACAAAAACAAAAAAAACCTGAAGACTAGAAAACCCAAAATGGTCTAAAACCTCAAGTCCTAAAAAAAAGAAGATACAATTCTGGCCTGACATTTACTGACAACGGTCAGAGACTCTTCTAGGCTTCCTTTTCCACAAAACTTGGAATAAATATCATAGATTCATGGATATTACTTACAATGAGAGAAACTTCTCCTACCAGGTCATTAGGAGAGGCCGGGTATTGCTTTCATTGGAGAGGAGCTGCAGTGTTGGGTTGAGTACAACCCATCCCTGATGATACCAAAAGCAGATTTGTTTCTGAGCCTAAATTCTCCTAAAAGCACTTTGGTGGCATGCTCTGACCTTTTATTACTTACTGTTTTTAAATTACCACTTTCTAAAAGATTCTAAAACCTTGAAAGTACAAGTATTTAAGGATCCCATACCGAATACTATGAATAGGAAGGAAGGATTATTTTTAGTGAACTGAAAGCAGAAAAGGAAGAGACATAGATAGATGGCCGACATTAGTTGGAAATAACATAGCAACAACAACAACAATAAAAAAAATGGCAAGAAGAAATGGAGGCAAACTGTCCTAAGGTTTGTTGCTATGTTATTTTAATTCTACATATATTATAAACCACAGAATATACTGTTGCTATATTTGCTTTAAACAGTCAATTCCCTTTTAAGGACATTTAAAAACCATGTGACAATTGCCTTTTATGTTTACTGTTCTGGAGTTTTTCCATTTTTTGGTGTATCAAACTTCCTACCTGGTAGCATCTTTGCCTCTGCCAGACTTTTCTGATGGTAGAGTTGCTGTGACAGTGAATTCTCTGTTTGTTTGAGAAATTTTATTTCACACCCACTTCTGATATATATTTTCACTGGGAACAATACTCTGCATTGACAGCTTTCTCTCTCTCTTTCATTTTTCTTTAGTGCTATAAAGATGTCATTTCATTGTTTCAATAGTTTGTGGCAAGAAGTCTGTTTTCATTCTCATAT
Source organism: Castor canadensis (assembly GCF_047511655.1). Lineage (NCBI taxonomy): Eukaryota > Metazoa > Chordata > Mammalia > Rodentia > Castoridae > Castor > Castor canadensis. The sequence continues at coordinate 136,692,199 of NC_133393.1, forward strand.
TTGCACCCCTGTAAGTAATGTATCTTGTTTTCTGCTGGCTGCTTTGAAAATTTTTCTGGTTTTAATTAATTTTATTTTAATATGACTCAGGGTGGCTTTCTTTACATTTATTATTTTATGGTTTATTCAGCTTCTTAGATCTGTGGCTTAATCCCCAACACAACAGAATTAAGAGGTGAGGCCTTTAGGAGGTGATCAAGCCAGGAGGGCTCCACCATAATGGACAGCATCAGTGCCTTAAAAAAGAGCTAGAAAAAACAACCTAGACCTTTTTGCCCTGTCTGTCCCTTCTACCATGTGAGGACATGGTGTTCATCTCCTCCAGAGGATCAGTGTACAATGAATCATCCTAGAAGGACAGACCAGGCCCCACCAGATAATGAATCTACCAGTAAGGCAAGCTAAATTAGGGACTTATGAGGTGAATAAACACTGTATTAATTGTTAGTGTGAAGTCTCTCACTTCCCATTAGGCTACAGCAGCTGGCCATGCTCTTAACCTTCCACTAATGATTTGCCCAGAGCTCTGGATAAGTAATACCCTGGGTGAATATCTCAGAAAACAAAACAAAACAACAACAACAACAAAAACACCTGGGAAAACTCATCCTTAGACTAAAAGGACACCCTGTTAAAGGAAAATAATTATCTCCTAAAGATGGGCTTTTTGTACTAAATAAATATCTGCTAAAAGAAAGTACCTGGCAGATTCTCAAACATTTATCACCTCTGTCAATTACGGAGACTTGGTCTCTGGGAATCCTAAATTATCAGTGCTAAGAACATAAGACATAAGGGTTGTCACAGAAAATGCGTAACATGCCAGATGGTTGAAATAAGGAAGCATGCACAGAGATAAGGACTTATAGATTCCTAGACTCCTGCACCTTATAAATATGCCTTACAGAGACTTACTGTGCTTCTCAGGTTCTCACATTTTCAACCTATTAATGTGCTTTGTTTTCCTGCTTTTTGCATTGCTAAACAAAACTTCCATAAACTTCTTACCCACCTAGACCTAAATTCTTTTCTGTGATGATGTCATGAATTCCTTCATCATGAATGCCACAATTATGGCACCCCATGTGACCAACTCAGAACCCTGTGTTGAGACTACACACTCTTGGAACCTCCCTGGGTTTGAAACAATCCTGGTTCTGGTAATACCATCACCTGGATTTTGAACTTTCCAAACTCCAAAACTGTGAGAAATAAATTTCTGCAGATCAGCCCTTAACTAGAGTTGAAGGAAGCCAGGAATGCAGTTCTCACTCAGCATCCTTGATCTACCTGAAATATAAACTGTCTCTTCAATTTAAGAACACTAACCACTGGTTAGGCTTCCTTTCCCTGCTCCAGCCTGTAAACTGATTGCAGAGAGAATGCTGATTAAAAGAGGATTCACCTCATCTGCTGCTCTCCTCTCAGGGATCACAGACCTGTATTAACATTCAACAACAGAATACAACCAACTTGTACATTACGTGCACTTTTCTCATTCTCTAGTGAGAAGGTTCTTTTCAGAACAATTTACCCCTTTCAATGAGTTAATGGTCATTTTTGGAAAAATATCAACCTAAATGAAAAATTAAGTTAAAAAGTTTTAAATTTTCTCAAAATTAGAGATAAGGGCAAAATAGTTTCTGCCTTGTAGCGAGGGGGTAGTGGGGGAGAGGGAGGGGGTGGGGGTATAAGGGAAGGAGAGGGGGGAAGGGGGGAGAAATGACCCAAACATTGTATGCACATATCAGTAAAAGAAAACTTTTTTTTAAAAACCTGAAAAAAAAGTTTTAAATTTCTTAGGAGTAGTATAAAATATCCTTAAAAATTATACTTGTGGGCCCCTAAACTAATTTGCCTTTGTAGTCCTCAAATAATCTCAGTTGCAATTTGACTCAAAAGTGAAGACATTTCCCTCCCCTGTTTCACAGGCCTAGGCCTTCCATATCTTCCATTTTCCCATATCACACCTATTGTGAATATTTCCTACTCGATATTTTGGTTTCCAGTTTTAAACTCAAGTCCATCCTTCACTCTACTACTAGACTATTTATCTAAAACATAAAATATGTCACTCATGTTTGAATCACTAATGATTAGCCCCAGGCCTGACACACAGTAGAGGTTCAACAAATATTATTTTCCATTTTGAATTGGAAAAAGTATATTCACTTTTCAAAACTGGGGATAGTTGTTGAGTCTCCTTTGAGATCTGCCCAGATCTCTAACCACCTACTTCCAACTCCTCCAGGGTTGAATCAAGAAAGTCCTGCTCTGTGTTCCCACAATATCAAACTGTGTATCATTTACACCCCTCTGAATTGTGAAAAACAAGCCGCTTCTCTTCATGTCATCAGTGCTTAAAATAGATGAGTGATGAATAAATGTTTCATGTATAAGTAAAACATATAGAATTTTAATGTGCTTAAAGTCTGGGCAAAAGCTATTCATCAACTACTATGAACTGAAACTCATACCAGAATAAAGAAATTCCAGTAGAGAAATGGCCAGAAACAAATGTTCACAAAAGAAACACAACGGACAAACATACATATAGAAAAATGTCTAATGCTGACTAATAATCAAATATATACAGATGAAAATCACAAAGTACCATTTTATCTTTATAATTGGTGAGATTATGGTGAATGAAATACTGAAAATCTTGTCACAGGAGTGTACATTAGTGCAGTCACCTGTCACTTAGTGACAGGAATACATTCTGAGAAATGTATTCCTGATTTTTTTTTGTGCAAACATCATAGAGTATACTCACACAAACTAAGAAGGCTACAACATCACTAGGCAAGCTAGCTTTTCAGGACAAAAACTTTTGGAAATTGAAGATTTGAAACTAGTTCTTTCTGACATTGAAGTTTTTTTAATGATCTGCTATATTTATTGTTATGGAAATTTCATGTGTCAAATTAGCCAGGCTATTATACCCAGTTGTTTGGTCAAACACCAGTCTGCATATTGCTGTAAAGGTATTTTTTTGAGATGTGATTAACATTTAAATCAGTAGTCTTTGTGTAAAAGCAGATTACCCTCCATCATGTGAGCGGGCCTCATCCAATCAGTTGAAGGCTTTCAGAAGAAAGATTGAAGTCCCCTAGAAGAAAGGAATTCTTCCTCCAGGCTTAGTGAACCCTGATGAAAACACCTATGAATATGTATTTTAACTTTGAGTCATTTACTTGCCTTAATCAAGTTTCTTAAATTCTGCTTGCTATAGCTGTACAATGAGGATAGGGCTAGAGAAGTAGCTCAGTGGTAGAGTGCCTGCTTAGCCTGAGCTAGGATTTTTCTTTCCTACTACCTTTTTGTGTTCTTTTTACTGTGTTAAATAGACCTTCTTGGCCTTCAAAGTCCATTCATCCACTTGTTTGTTAATTCATTTAAATTCATTCAGGGTCTGGGGTGTGACTCAGTGACAGCAGGCATGCTTAACATGCATAAGGACCTGGAGTCAATCCCCAGCACCAAAACTCTACAAAAAAACAAATGAAAAGTACATTATTCAATGACATAGGCATGCACTGGTGATTTTATGACGTTCCATTCTACACTTGGAAATGTACAATTCCCCCCACACTTCACCATGGACACAGCTGTCTATGTGAGGTATATGCACACATACACACACTTCTGGAATTCTACTCCTTCTATAAGTTCTTCTTTGATTAACAGAAGAGAGGGAACTATTTTTCCTGTGTGTTTTTGCTTGCTAAAACTGTACTATCTATAAATCTACTTTTCAAATAACGGTGATGCTTTTGATAGATACTTCAGTATTTGCTTAATTCATGCATTCATCCCAGTTTTGCTCAGCTGTTTCTTTGGTGTTGCCTTTTGTTAAACTCTAATGGCCTGTGGAGTAAGAAGATATGATTTTTCACTACCTTTGCACTCACTCAGCAACTGACAATTCTGCCGTAAATAAATACTTGATGATGAAAACAATGCACCAAGCACAGTCCTTGCCCAATAAATGCAGACAGAACAAAAATAATAGCCTTGACAAATGCTGAAGGACAGAGTCTTCTTGCGTTGCAATTTTAAATGTTCTATAACTTCTGTCCAAATCCCTTTACTTGCTAAGGATGTGAAAAATGACGACTTTACACTTTGGAGGACAGAACATGAATCCCACAAGGCAAGTAACTAAAATATAGAACAGTGAAATGAAAAAAATTTGATAAATTCATTCCATTTTAATTTCAGCAAACAAGTGATGGAACTAATAAATACACTGAAGGTTTAATTCAGTAAAAGCTTTGTCTTCAAGTATATTTAAAATAAGTTGTTTGTATTTTCCTGCATGTGATCATCCTAACCCTGAAAGCACCTTTTAAATATGGATTATAAATTCAGCTGCCTTAAAATGAAACTAAAAGTTTTTTTTTATTCTTCCCAGCCTTTTTTGGTAAATATGATATTAATGTAAGAGAAGTGGTTGAGCTTAAAGGGTTAAGCTATGACTAAATAACTTAATTTTTAATGTATTTATGAGTTTACCAAATTCTATACAGATGACTTAAAATTTTTTTAATATTTTAACAATGCTTGATTTTTTAGTGCTATAAGTTTTAAAAATGTGTTATCTCTTCTCTTAGAGGGTTGTTTGGCTAGAAGTGTGGCTTAAGTAGTAGAGTGCCTGCCTAGCAAGCACAAGGCCCTGAGTTCAAACCCCAGTGCCACAAAAAAAAAGAATTTTTCTTTTGTGTTTCACAAAAAGAGGTGTCCCTTGATTAGGCAGGAGTTGCTCAGCAAACTTTCTAGAGCAAACATAGAGCACCCAGAAGCCCTGATGCTTTTGGCATTTCCAAAATACTCCCATTCTCATTGCTAGAACCCACAGTTCCTACTCAGAAACTAACTTCAGAGCCCGCTGGAGAATTTGTCTTCTGCAATTCAATAAGACATGAGGTCATCCTTAGAGTCTTGGGTCATTGGCTTGAAGCAGAAAGCTTTCCTTAATGCCTGCAGATCAGTCTTCCCTCTGAATTAGTACTTTATCTCTTACTTGCAATATCTTGTGAGGAATGCAAGATTCCCACCAATGCTGCTATTCTAAGTATTTCCTACAAAGTTGAGCATCGATGGGCATGTGGTATGAATCCCAAGAAACAACATATTATAGTTGAATTTTGTTACCATGTTTTGAGAACTGTGAGTTTCTCCACTGGAATAGAGAGATCCTAACTGGGCTCCTGACCCATTTTGCCTATCCCACATATATACCCAAGGGTATGTGGGATAGGGGTCACAAGTGACAAAAATGGGGTTACAAGTGACAAAAATGGGGGTCACAAGTGACAAAAATGGGAGTGCAAGTGACAGAAATCTAACTGAAGCTAGCTTAATAGTAAACTACAATTTATTATCTCTCAGAATCCAGGGAGGTTTAAGCAATGGGATGTAGACAGGCCTCAATAACATGAACCAACGACATAGACGCTGTTTCTCCTCTGCAGTTTACACTGATTCTCTTGTTGCACATTTTCTAGCTCCACAGAGTAAGAAACACAACCATGAAACATCTGTTTCAGAACTTGAAGTTTCTTTCACTATTACAAATACTGGCCCCTCTTTATGCTCCAGTGCTGAAGTTCCTGAAAGCAATTCTGACTGCCCTGACTTGAATAAGAACATCCTATTGTTGGCAAGGTATGAGGTGACCAACAGTCCTGGTTTGCCTGGCATTAAGGAATTTCTGATGGCACAGGATTTTCAGTGCTAAAAACTGGATGATCCAGGGAAAGTGAGGATGTTGGTCATCCTAAGCCAGGTATAAAGGCTGATATTTTTGTGTATAAGTGAGTGGGAAGGGCTGGACACGGTAGCGTATTCCTGTAATTCCAGCTACTCTGGAGGCAGAGATAGAAGGATCAGAGTTTAAGGCAAGTCTGGACAAAGTTAGCAAGACCCTATCTCAACAAACAAGCCGGTTGTGGTGGTATCCCAGCTACTCAGGAGGTAGATGTAGCAGGATTGTAGTCCAAGGCCAGTCCAGGAAAAAAGTGTAAGATCCAATCTAAAACAAAAAAGGTTAGTAGAGCACTTGCCTAGTAAGCATGAGGCCCTGAGTTCAAATCCCAGTGCCACTAGAGAAAGAGAGGAAAGAGAGAGAAACAGGGAGGGAGGGAGGAAGGAAGGAGAAAACTGAATTAACTGGCTTCCACTGGTCTTCTGAAAATATTTCTGCATTTTGACTGGCATCTACCATGTATTATATGTATCTCACATCTCTATACTTCAATGTTCTTAAAACATATAGTGCTGTTTCATGACTCATGTCTTTACATGTGCCATTCCAACCCCTCCCTCCTATTTACGAGTCATAATCCTACTCTTCATTTAAATTCAGCTTAGTCATCACTTTTGTAAGGTAGTTCTGGACTGTTCTCCTCCTCTGAGAGATTCAGTCATTTGCTATGCTCAGGATATAGTTCTACATATCTCCCATAATACTGCTTTATAGCCACTTCTTTACCTCGTTGTGTTGTCTTCTATGCTATGAAGTCCAGAAGGCCACATCCTTGAATTCCTGGTACCTATCACGAAGTCTGGCAAAGTTTAAGCATACCATAAAAGACGGACACACTGAATAAGAAACCTAAAAAAAGAATACTTTAATTTGGTTTTGGACAAGAAGTATCATATACCTGTAACTTCTATGGTCAGTTGCTGAATAACAGTCATTACATTTGACATATGTATATTGACATTTAAATTACAAAGGAGAGTGGCTCAAGAACAATCTGATTACTAAAATCAGTAACACAATTTGAGTCCTTAAAAAAGTTAACTTCAAAGTTAACTTTGGTCTTTGCTGTAAACCCAAAGTTTATACCTTGTTCCTAAATAAAAGTTAAATAGCATAAATATAGATGTGCAAATAAGAACAGAAAGTATGAACATAATCAGCTCAATGCTCTGACAGGTAGGTTGGAAACGGGATGCATAAAGCAGTGAGGAAGTCTTCTGTGGACTAACGGGAGAGTGGTAATTTGGCTTTCTCTCTAGATAGGCAGTTTCTGAGAATGCAATGAGGAAGGATGATTGAGATGTTCGTGTGGAACAAGCATAATATTTGGCTTAGATTAAAAATAAAATGAGATGAATATAACCAGGGAGAACTAACTTACCCAAATCACTTCAATTCTAGACTCACTTCCCCATTGCATTAGCATATATATACATATACATAATAGAGATGGATGGATGGATGGATAGATAGACAGACAGATTTCTAATGGAAATTTTATCAGTTTCACAAATAAAGCTAAATCAGATTTTGGTTCTGCCTCTTCTCATCAGAATATAAGATTCTCTAGCTTACAACTGGCATTCTTAAGCCAGGTCAAAAAAAAAAGGAGCTGAGAAGCTAGCTATCCGATAGTTCTGAAGCTAAATATCTAAAAGGGTGATGCATATACAAAATCTCTTCAAATTACAGTAAGTTACCCAGGACTTGATAGGAAAAAATATGGCAGATTGAACTCATATACCTATAATCTTTCCCTTCTTCCCAAAATCCCATTAAAATGATAGAAATGTATTTGCAAAGGCATTAAACACAAAGACAAGCACAACATGAAAGAAAACCGGATATGACAAATGACAAAGCTGACTTAAGAACTGGGTGCCCAGAAGGCCATGGGAAAGACTAAAAATCAACCTAATAATATACTACAAATGATGCATGAATTTCATAGCAGATATGGCTGAAAGCAGAGGTAAATGAAAAGGCAAAAATAAGAACTATTTGAAAGTGTGTTTTGTAAGCATTCAGGTCCCATATGCCTTCCCACTCTATAATAATCTGATGACCAAATTTTCCTCAATTTTACAAAAGACTGAGTAATTATTCTTGGGGAGATAAAAAAGATAACAGTTCTCCAAACCAGACAGTACTGAAAATTGGGTAACTGAGAAAACAAGTATACCATGTGTCAACATTCCTGGGTCCTCTTTCTATAATTAGCCTTAAGAACATTTCATTAGGAGCTTGAAAGAAGGATTTTCTAGGACAATTGTCATGGTCAAGATGAAAACTCTAAAGATACTGACATTATGAGATACTTTCTATACATGTATGAATATGGAACACTGAAACCTGTCAAAGTCATTTTAGGAGAATAAAGACATCTTCAGGAAAGTACTGGGAGATATGCACCAGAAAAAAAGAGATGACATGAGATACAGAAGTAGGATACACAATATAGAAGAAAGGCAAAAGAAATTCCCAAATGATGGTGACTCTGAGTTTGACACCAGAGCAGAGGTAGAAGGTGACCAGTCCAAATTTGAACAAATAATAGGGCCAAATGAGATTCTTCAGAGATATGAAATGCATGGAATACCTGCTGGATCTGAACATACTGAGAAAAGACGAGTTTGGAGTTGTATGATGATATATGCATAGAAAATTAACCACAATAAAAAGGATGATTTAAGTTGAAAGGGAATTAGATTTATAACATTATAAGTAATGTCTGCCAACAAACATGATATATAAATACAGAAGACTGATCTAATACAAATTATTAAATTAATGCATTAGAAGGACAGTAGTGGGAAACAAATGTGCACATATGTGTGCTTGTGTGGTATACAGTTATGTTAGGGGAGGTGATACATCTCATCTTCCATAGTGGTGTGTCAATAAATAGTACTAAAACTGTGAAATTAAGAAGCAAAATAGTTTTGAAACACAAATACCCAGATAGTCAAATAAAAAAGATGAAAGTGAGGAGGCCAGGAAGATGGGCAGGGGGGTGCTTTTCAAATACTAATATTACATAAATATTTAACACTTTAATAAAAATCCTTTAAATTTATAATTTTAAACAAAAATCCTATAACTGTGCTATGAATGAAAGAGCTTAGAAAATCCATCTCAGCTTGGGTCTAATAAATTTCATGGCAAACTCATAATAGCTCCAAAGACCCCAAGAGGAAAAAACTATGGCAGAAAAGCACCAAATATGAATCCCAACTTTAGTATGTACTAGCTTTGTTAACATGACTTTCTATTTCTCTAACATGAGAAATACCTCCCTCACAGAGCTGTTATGAGGAAGAAAGAAATGTTAGTTAACAATCTTTGTGTACATATAGAGAGATCTGCAAATACAGCATAAATTTTATCCTACAGCTATTGAGTACCTCCTGCCTATCAGGCATAGCTAACATTGTTATTACTTTTCATATGGTGTTATATAATTTGCCTAAATTTAAAATATTAATTCTTACCCATGACTACTCCTGGGTAAGCTAAGAAAAAAGGGGTGGGGGAAGAAAGGGTAGTTGGTAATCCCTTTTAATTTGATTCTGTGTTAGGGACATAGACAGACTTTAAGATGATCCTCAATTATCCCTTCTTCCTGATGTCCATGCCCTTGTGTAATCCCTTTCTCCTGAGTGTAGGCAGAACCTGAGACTTGCTTGTAAGTGATAGAATTTGACAAACATGAGGGGTATGTCACTTCCATGGTTATGTTACTTAAGATTATAACTTCCATCTTACTAACAGATTTCTTTTTGTTGATTCTCTCCCTTTATGGCTTTGATGAAGGAAGCTGCAAGATCAGTGCGGCAATCAACTGAGGAAAGTTCCCAAAGTGAGCCCCTCAGTCAAGGAACTGAGCTAGCAAGAAACTGAGATTCTCAAATAATAACCCACAGTGACAAAATCCTGTAAACAATTACATGAGCTTAGAAGTGAATCCTTCCACAATGGGGTCTCATCTGTGGCTAACAACTTAACTTCACCCTATAAGAGAACCTGAAGCAGAGATCCCAGGCAAGCCTGGATTCCTGACACACAAAACAATGAGATAAAGAACTTTTGTTACTCCACTAAATTTGTGGTAATACCGTCACACAGCCATAGGTTAATAAAGGACCTAGTCAAAAGAGACCATGACTCCAGTGTCTCACCAACTCTCGAGTGTTTTAAAATAAAGATTTTTGACTTCTGTTTGTCACAGAGGTATGAAGCCTGACTATGAAAGTCCAGCTCCTCCTGTCTTGTTTGTTTCATTGGGTCACATAAATTGAAACTGCCACACCCAAGGGTCAACAGCACAACCTCACTTGGCTTCATTCTGGGCTGTGTCATAAAATTATCTCTTAAATACTAAAGAACACAAACACATTATTATTTTTTAGCAATGCCAAACAAATATCACCTGAAAGGTAAAGTAATATCCTCTTCAGTATTTTAGAAGGAGAATTCATAAGAGGTAACATGTAATTGAAATTTTCTTTTTAATAACATGCAAGAGAAGAAAAAATAAAGCTTTTAACACCCCCTAAAGTGTACATTCTAATTCTAACACATTAAATATTTAACAAACTGATTTCTAGGTAAATGGAAAGGAAATTTCCTTTGCTTTTAATCTAGAATAAAAGGTGATCTGTGGGTGGCAAAATGGTGAAGCTTACAGAGCATATATTATTGTACAGAAAGAAAAGGCAGCAAGGAACTAGAATTACAGGAGCAGAAAAAAAGTAGTATGACAACTAGGTAGGCAGCAGTAGCCATTTGACTCTCCACCTACCAGCTCTCATAGGCTTTCTTGAGTTATCATAACTATATTGTTAGAGAAAAATATAGTTATTTTTTTGTTTAGCTGTCCTTATCATGCTGACTCAGAAATGGTGTGCATATGTGGGAAAACCTTTAAAAGAGAATCCATATACAGCTGTGAATCATTCACCTGAAGAACAATGAGCAGAATGGGCAATCACTGAGACAGACTGTCACTTATCAAAACTTATGTAAGTGACGTGGAGGTTAACGCGGGGGTCTGAACCTGTCAGCACCAAGTTTTTTGCAGTTGTCACAATTGGATAAATTATCTTCTTCATAAAATAGTGCTTGTAAGCCAGATTCAACTGAGTGGGACTCATAAGAAGAAATCTGAAATTCAACAACAGCAGCCTTGCCATCTGGATGGTTCTATAATAAAGTTGGTTGACAAGTGAGGTCTTGCTGTGCTGACCTGATGTCATGAGTGAAGCTTGGCAAATGACTAAGCACATATGTTCTTTTTCAGCATCACACTGAAGCTATGGCTTACACTGTCTTCAACAGGTAGATCCTATATTAGTTTCCTTTGTAGCTGTAAATAATTATAAGCTTGGTGGATTAAAACAATACAGCTTTATTGTCCTTCAGCTCTGGAGGTCAGAAATCACTGGGTTGAAATCCAGGTGTCAGAAAGGCTGCTTCATCTGGAGACTCCTTGGGAGACTCTTGTTACTTGCTCTTCCAGCTCTAGAGGCTACTAGTATGCATCGCGGTCTCTGGCTGAAGGCTTCTTCCTCCATCTTCAAAGCCAGCAGTGCAGCATCTTCTACCTTCACACTCCCTTCTTCTTTCAGTAGTCTAATCTCCCCTGGCCGCCTTCCTTATATAATGATAGTCGTAATTACACTTAAATCCCATCCAGATAATTCAGAATTATCTTTGTATCTCAAAATCCTTAATTCAAATCACATATGCAAAGCCTCTTTTACCATATAAGGTAACAGTCACAGTTTCCAGGTAATAGAACCTGGATATCACTGGGAACCATTATTCAGTCTTTTGCTGATTCTGCCTCCTAAATATTTTAATAGGAAACTGGGGTAAGTGGGGTTCATTACTCACGTACAAAGCCATCTAAAATACAATAAACAGGTTGGAGATTATAAATCAATATTATTTGGGCTCCTAAACTATTAATTGTTCTGGGGATTTTTTTAGTCATTCCTCTTGGCAAACACAATGTGAAGAAACTAAAGAGCAAATTTAGTGAGTCAATATCTTGTTGGCTATCTCATGAGTACTGCTGTACACAGGGTGGGGGGAGGTAGGCATGAGTGATACCCACAAATTCACATGTAGTGAGGGTCAGGAGATTGGATAAAAGTTGTAATTTAAGGAGTTCAATGATACCTGTAAGCTGTACTCATGGAATGATTCACAGTATTAACAACCGTGGGTGCTGGAATATACATCAGTAAGTATCAGGCAATTTTAATCCAAAATACTTTGAACAGATTTTGAAGCAGTTGCTCTAACACCTGAGAATGTAACTATGTTTGAAGGTGTGTGGGATGTGGAGAGGAGAAAGAGCTAACTTTTATTAAATGGCTACTATACTTCAGGCACAGACCTACAGGCTTTATAAATTTTAATATTAAATTAAGACTTGCAATAACAGATGATGGAGGTATTAAAAGAAGAGGAAAATAATACCCAGAGATAATTAGGTAACTTTTCCAAGTTTTCCACCTAGCAAATGGTATGGCTAAAACTCAGACCTACATTTGTTGAAATCTAAAAATCTCTAATGGGGTTTCTAACATACTGTATCAGACACAGAAGAGTCAAGAAGACAGCAATGGTTCTTTCAGAAGAGCTCTTCTGAGATAAGGGGAGGTTACTATCATCACATACTCTGCTAGCTAACAATGGCAGCAGCTCATTATGGCTGCATGATCATGTGCTGGGCCCATGTGCCAATGACATCACAAAACACAAATCTAAGGAAGGAGTGTTTCCCATTTCTAGGTTCCTGTTTACTGTTGAGACTCTTCCTCCCTTACTTAGTCAAAGAAATTAAATGGCATCACCTTGCCCCATAAGATGGGTTCTACAACCAAGTCCAATTTCTAACTTCATTTCAGAGTAGCCTTATACCTTTAATTGAACTGAGATTAAATGTGTGGCTGTTTTGTAATATGACTCACACATTTTTTTCTATGATGGTATATACTCTGTAAATCTGCTTCCACTAAGATCTAATATTCCAGCTTAGGTTACGCAAATATGATTTTGATTCTATTTGACTAATCGAAACTTTATAAGACAAGAAAAAAAAAAAACAGATGGAGATGACACAGACCAAACAATGACTGAGATCTCAAGTGTATGTGCATCAGATGTGCATCATAACAATATAATCAAACGTAACTGATTAATTACCATCTTTTCCCCACCTCCTTCAGTCATAATTCAATTTTCTTTAGTTACTTTGTTTTTTTTAACCTCCATCTCTTCCTACCACTCAGGCCGAAAAACCCAGGAATCAATAAACCAAGGCCCTTTCCCTCAGCTCCTACAACCAGTGATTCATCTTGCAGAATCTATATCCAACTTCCTCCTTCTATTTTTCCAGGTCTGGTTGGCTTTGTATTTATAATGAAGCTAAACAGAGTCAACTAAGAAGAGAACTAGCATTGTTATAATGAAATCACTGAAATGTACTGTGTGTTAATGTTACTTTTTTATCTTTACTTGAAAAGTATATATTGATTTCCTAATTATAAATACAGACTTTAGGGCTACAGACAAAATAGAAAAGTCAATTGTGTCTGTATTACCAAAGATTTTTTTTAGAGAAAAACTTATGCGTGAATAGGTAGTTTAAAGAAGAGGGCGATTAAATATGTCTATAACATGATACTCGTGTGATATGTGAAATTTAGCTATAACACCTATATTTACACATATTATCTAATCAGAGAAAGTGCAAAATTCTCTAGGCTAAAATTAGCTGATAAATTCACAGATTGTTTTTCATTCTCTATTGTTAACAGTTTTGCTGAGGCATAGTTTCACATGTAATAACCGCATGTGTTGCCGAGCATGGTGGCACATATCTCAGCACACAGAAGGCAGAGGTGGGAGGATTAGGAGTTCAGCAAATTTGAGGCCAGCCTTGGGCTACATAGCAAACCCTGTTACATATACATATGCACACACACACATACGAAATAATAACAACTGCATATGCAAACATATGCACACGTATTTATATAACATATCACCACAACCAGCATAATAAGCATAACAATAACCCCCAAAAGGAGAAAAATTATGCCTCTGTGTAATTTCTCTTTCCTTGCCCTCTTAGCTCCTGCCCTAGGAGACAAACATGCATGCAGTCTCTATAGATTAATTTCCATTTATAGAATTTTAGACAAATACAATTGTAGAGTATGTACTCTATTTTTCCTAATTTCTTTCCTCCAAAACTATGTTTAGATTCACTCATGTTGTTATATTTATCAATAGCTCATTCCTTTTTGTTGCTGAACAGGCTATAACAATTTGTTTATCCATGTATCTGTTGATGAACAGTTGGGTTGTTTCCAGTTTGGGGCTTCTAATAGGCTGAACAATAGCCCTCTGAAGATGTCCACATCTTAATCCCAGAATCTGGGATTGAAAGACCTATGCAGCCATGATTAAATTAAGGATCCTGAGATTGGGAGATTATTGTGGATCATCTGGGAAGATCCAATGTATTCACTAGAGTCCTTAAAGATAAGAAGATAGTAGGAAGGTCAGAGTCAGAGAAGATGATAAAAGGGCAAGGACCCCAATAGTCTCAAACTATTATAATATTGAGTTGAAGCTGTGGCTCCAAGCAGTAGAGCACCTGCCTAACAAACACCAAGTCCTGAGTTCAAACCACAGTACTGCCAAGAAAAAAACTTCTACAGTATCAATTTAGTCCAAAATCTTATCTAAGTCTCATCAGCTCAAAAGTCCCAAATTTCATCATCTAAATCATCTATGGGTGTGGCTCTAGGTATAATCCATCCTGGTGTAAAATACCTTTCCATCTGTGGATCTGTAAAACTAGAAAACTAGGTATCTGCTAAAAAATATATACAATGGTAGCACTGGCACAGTACAACCAATATAAACATTCTACAAACCGAAGAAAAAAAGGAGTCCTAAGAAAATCTGAAATCCAACCGAACAAATCCGTTAGAATTTAAGCCTTGGGAATAATTCTCTTGCCTAAAGGCTCTATGCGCTGGGCCCATGGCTCCGCCCTATGGGCTGTCACTGTGACCTTAGGTATTCTTTTTCATGAAGGGTAGCCTGTGTTTGCAGTTGAGTGATTTTTTTTTAAGCCTGTTTCCTGCCTATAGAATTTAGAGAGTACAGCACTTTCTTATTTTGGTCTTTCTCTGCCTCTTTCAGTCTAAGCTGGAAGTATTTCTACTGATGTGACAGTCCCAGAAATTTTGTGGATTTCCAATGTGTGTCACAGGGATTCACTCAATTAAACAAGAAACTCTTCTACAAACACATGCTGGATAATCCCATCTTTATTCTTGGCTTCTGTTGAGATTTGTGAGGGAATCCGTGAGTCATACACTCTTCAAACAGCCCTCTGTGTGGCTAAAGTACTGACCTTTATCTAAAAGGCCTTCCAAGATAACAGCAAAAAGCTGCTTGGTCATACCCTTGGCTTTCTCTCCAAGGCACATTTTCCTGTAATGTTAGCATCTTTTGTCATCTGTATAGCATGAGAAATTATAAACCACTGAGTTTTTGTTCCTTTTTAGAAGTTCTTTCCTAGATCTATTTATTTCTTTTCATATTTGACAGTTAAAAGCAAGAAACCAAACCACAACATCAACACTTTGCTTAGAACTCTCTGCTAAATATCAAAGGTCATGGCCCACAAATTCTGTTTTCCATAAAACTGAAGAATAAAATTCTGGTAAGCCTTTTCCCATTTAAAAAAAAAAGTCCTTCATTTCCCTCATGAGCACTTTCTTCAACATCCACATTTCTAGTTTGTTTTTAATAATTTAAGTATTCTCTAAGGCAATATAGGTTTTCTTTTACACATTCCTCACTTTCTTCTGGGCCTTCACTGGCAGAGTCTTTAATAAGCCATATTTCTATCAAAATTCTGTTCACAGAAATCTAGGCTTTTCTATCATGCTTCTGTTATTCCAGCCTCTACCCATTTCTCAATTCCAAAGCCACTTTCACATGTTCAGATATTTGTTAGAGCAAAGCCTCACCTCCACATACCAAATCAACATTACTTTCCTATTTCTGCTGTAATTATTACCATAAACTTAGTGACTTGAAACAATGCAAATTTATTTTATTGATGTAAACCCAAAAAGGATTTGAAATGTACCCATGAAGTTCATGAGTCTTACAGTCTTACAAAGCTGGGTGTTAAAATTTTTATGTCTTTTTTATGTGCTTGGGCATTTCTTGACTTTTCCAGCATCAAAAGGATGACCTCATGCTTGCATCACTAAGATCTCTGCTTCTGTTATTATATCTGCTTTTCTCTCTGTGTTTCTATCATCACATTGTCTTTTATGACCCTATGCCTCATACTCCTTCTCAAAAGAACCCTCATGAATACATTGGACCCACAGAGAAAATCCAAAATAACTCCTCTTCTCAAAAACATTAATCACACCTGTAAAGTCCCTTTTTCTATGTAGGGTAATATATTCCCAAGTTCTGGATATTGGGATATGGATATCTTTAAGAGGAATATATAAGTAAATCCCTTACACTATTTTTAGTAGAAAAAGATTTTTATTCATCATTATATTTAAGAGATATTTTAATATCTTTGAGTCTAAATTGGGCTAAGGATGTAGTTCAGTGGTAGAGCAATTTTCTAACGTGTGCAAAGCCCGAGGCTTGACCCCTAACTCCATAAAACAAAACAGTCTAAATCTACAGCTGGGGTTTTTTTTTAGCACTTTAAAAACAGTCCATTGTCTTCTGACTTGCATAGATAGGGATGAGAAGTCTGCTGTCATCCTCATCTTTGCTTTTCTGCAAGTAATGAGTATTTTTTATATTTTTGCATGTAAGTTTTTCACTGTATCACTGATTTTCAGTAAATTTAATATTATGCACCTTGGGAAGTTTTCTTTATGTTTCTTCTGCTTGGGATTTATTCAGCTTCATGAATTTGTGGGTTTATAATTTTCATCAAATTTGGAAAAAATGTGGCCATTATTTCTTCAAGTATTATTTCTACTCCCCACTTCACTGTGACATCAATTATGTGAACAACATTTATACAGCACTTCATCCAACAATTACAGAATATGCATTCTGTTCAATTGTACATGTAGTATTTACTAAGACAGACATATAGTAATTCCATAAAACTTATTTTCTCCCTGCTTTTGTTTTTCAGCACTTTACTGTAATGTTGTGTGTTTGTGGCTCTCTTTATGTTTGTCCTACTTGGAGTTTGTTGAGCTATCTGATGAATTTTCAATTTCAGTTTTGGAAATCTTCAGTCATATGCCTTCAAATACCTCCCCTGGTACTCCCATTACATGTATGCTTAATGTGCTTGTGATGTTCCACATTTCTCCGATTATATGTTCACTTCATTCTTTTTCTGCTTGTTCTTCAGACTGAACAGTCTCTATCAATATATATTCAAGCTTCCTAGTTTTTACTTATGTCTTCAAATCTACTATTGATGTCTCTAAAGTAAAATTTTCATTGCAGTTATTGTACTTTTCAATTCCAGAATTTCTGGGTTTTTTAATCATTTCTAACTCTTTATTGATGTTCTCTATTTGATGCATAATCATATCTTCCTTCTTCAATTATAATTTCCTTTAGTCTTTACACATATCCATACAGTTACTTTGAAGTCTTTGTAATCTGACATTAATCATTCTCACAGGCAGTTTATTTTGCCTACTGAATTTACATTTTACATTTTCTGTTTCTTGTAATTTTTCGTTAGTAACTGGAAATTTTAGGTATTTTATTGGAGAAACTCTGAGTAAACTAACTCCTGGTCTGGCACTTGTCATTGTTTGCTTGGTTGTTTAAAGACTGAATATTTTAGTGAAATCTATTTCTCCCTACAGTATTAAGCCTCTGATGTTGCTCCTCGAGGGGTTATAGCTTTGCATATGTATTCCCATAGTCACTACGGTAGGGAAGTGCTTTTGGTAGGACTTTGTCACTTTCCAGAATAGCCACAGCTGTTAAGCTACAATAATTGCTGGATGACTGAAGTATCACTTTCAACTGGCCCCTAAATTTTTCTACAGACTAATCCATCACATTTAGATTCCTTTAAAGGAATTCCCAAGGATAGTGTTAAAGGTTTGCTCTGACCTCAGGTAGGTTCCCAGAAGCTATTTCTTTTCCAGGTTCTCTGCTTCCCCCTCAGGCAAAATCTCTGAGTCAAGGCTCTAGAACTAGTTGTGGAAACAACAGCTTATTCTCTCTGAGTGACATTCCTCTTTTAGGAGCCCAAAGATCTTTGGGAGCCAGGGAGAGTAGACAGAGGACAATAACCTTTAAACTTTGTCATATTGGCTTTCATCACCCAGAGTGCACCTATTACCTTCTAAGCCAGATAAGACCAATGGCAGCTCCATTATTCTCAGCAATGACACACCCAAGATAGAGCCTGCAAACTATAAGTGGAGTCTGGAAAAAAAGGAGGGGGGGGGGAGCTCTACCTCTCAGTCACTCTCACTCAGACCTTAACCTCATCAACAGGTAGCTGATGATAAGAAAAATCTGATGTCCTGCCCTTGTCAAAAGACAGCCCTCTGCCTGGGAACTGGAGGACAGGACAAAGAAAGTCCCATGTTCTCAGATGTACCAGTCTGTGATGGAGTTTTCATCTCACTGAGTTGAGAGGGATGAGCAGGGAGTAGGTCTCAGTTCAGAGTCTCATTGTTTTTGCCAAATATAGGTTCTCTTGATTAAATATTTCTCTATTTACTTATTTCTTAAATATCCTTAGGGCCATATCCATCCAGATACATTAAATGACATGGGGCTTTTTGAAAAATGACTTTCACCAGTTTTCTTAGGACTCAGGTCTGTAAAGCTCCTCATGCTCTCTTGCCAGAAGTCTTTCCAGTCAATTGATTAAGAAAATGGTAAGGTAATTCAATAAGGAACTTAGAATCTTTCTGAAAAACTGGTTCTGAACAATGGATATGGAAAGAAACGAAACTCAATCCTTCCTTATACCATATACAAAATAACTTGAAATTAACCATAGCCTAAAATGTAAAACTATAAAAGTTCTAGAACAAAACATTGGAGGGACTCTTTGGGACTATGACTTTGGGATGAGCAAAAATTTTTTAGCTAGGACACAAAAAGCATGAATCACACACACACAAATGTTAAATTGTACTTCATAAAAAATTTAAAGTTTGTCCTTTAAAAGTTATTCTCAGAAAAATTTAGGCCAAGTCACACACTGTGATAATAAATCATAAATCTGAGAAGGAACTCACTTGCAAGGTTTATATTCTTTCAATTGAATAGAAAGAATATAAACAATCCACTTAAAAACAGGCAAAAGTTGGAACAGATACTTCATTAAAGATATGCAAATAGCAAAGGAGCAAATGAAATGATGTTCAATATTAGTCTTCAGAGAAAAGCTAATTAAAATCACACAAGACTACTATACACCTTTGAAAATGACTAAAATAAAAAATATTGGCAAGGGTGGGGAGCAGCTGAAATAGTTATAAATTGCTGTTAGAAAGGAATATGGTATGACCACTTTAGAAATTAGTTTGCTAATTTTTCTAAAGTTAAACATATACATAACATAACATGCAGTAATCCCACTCCTACACTTTTACCCAAGAGAAATAAAAACACAAAGACTTACATGCAAATGTTCATAGCTTTATTAATTATAGCCAAAGCCTGGAAGTAACTCAAATATCCATCAACAGGTGAATGGACAAACATGTTATGACATATCCATACAATGGAATACTACTTGGCAATAAAAAGGAATAAACATAGCAGTGAAAGAAGCCAGGAACAAAAGACTGTACAATTCTATTTATATGAAATTCTATAAATGACAAAATTATATTGATAGGAAACAAATATATGGCTGCCTTGGACTGGTGGGTAGGAATTGACCGCAAGGGGGCATTAGAGATCCTTTGGATAATGATGGAAATATTCTGCACCTTTATTTTGGTTTTAATTACATTATCATACATTTGTTTAACTCAGTTAGTTGTACCCTTAAAATGGGTAAATTTTATTTTATGTAAATTATACCCCAGTAAAATTTTTTGAAACAGCAATAAAAGAAAATATTAAATATGTTAATAGTAGGAAAAGATCAGAAATATACAGATACTCAGTCTTTATAATAGATATCAAAGATTCTAAAATTATACTATATGTCAGTTGAAAATGTTCTTTTACCAACCATTTTCATTCAGATATAAAAAATAACCAACATTTCCCTTTAGCTAAACTTGCAAAACTTAGGTTTAAGCACAGTGTTATTTTACCTTGTTCTCTGAGAGATAGAGCATGAGAGAGAGTGAAAGAAGGAGAGGGGAAGGGAGGACAGGGAGGAGGAAGAGAGAAAGAGAGAGAGGGTTAAAATGTCACATCTAATAAAACTGATAAACTGTGATTTTGTTCAGCAAATATTAACTTGTTCTCCCTTCTCCTTGGGTCTGAATATACCTCCCACCCCCATTTCCTTTATGCTTAGCCATCTGGCTTGCTTTGGCCAATACAATATGAATATGCAGGATGTTTGCAGAGTTTGTGTTTATATGATTTGAACAACCATGATCACCATATAAGTACTGCACATGTACCTAGTGCCAATCTAGACTGGACCTCACGGTGAGGCATGAGGAACAAACCTGAACCTGTCTCAAAACCAGAAACTGAACTACAGCCTAAAGCAGAGTCACTTATAAGTGAGAAAATTAAAAGCTTGCCCTGATATGACAATGAATTTGACGAAGGCTTGTTATCCATGTTATTACTGTGGGAAAAGCTGACAAACATAGCTAACATTTGTGGAGAAAATATTCCAAGCACTGAGCAAAAAACTTTCTATATACTGCCTCTTTAATCATTACAATGATTCTGTAACAGATTATTTTAATTGTCCTTTTAAAACACACGATGATAAAACTGAAGATCTAAGAAAATAACTCTCCATTATCCAAAGTCTCAAAGATAGTAGGTGGCCAAATAGAACATAAACCTCTCTCATTCATTGTGCTGTATTGTTTAGAGAGAGTATTTAATCGATGCTCCTAAATCAGCATCCTTAATAGAAAACTCTACCCAAGATATTATTACCCACAGGTAAGAAAATAGCTTACTATCAGGTTGCAGTAAAAGCATTGGTTATCAAGAACAAAAACCTATTTTTGTACTTGGGCTGCTAAATGATGGTTAACATGCTTAAATTCTGATATATTCTTTCCTTCTCTTCCACCTAACCTGCCAGCCTTCATAATTGTATCTAAACAACCATCTAGGAGTGGCTGAGTGGCTCAAATGGTAGAGCACCTGCCTAGCAACCATGAGACCCTGAGTTCAAACCCCAGAGCCACCAAAAAAAAAAAAAAAAAAGTTACAACCATCTATTACTCTTCCCCAGCTCCTGGGATGTCAGTAGCTAGAAAACTGTACCTCCTTGACTCAATTACAATAATGGACCCTCCATATAGCTTTGCAAAATTGTACTTATACTTGCTGATTCCCTTCTTAGTTCCCCACAAGCTTTAACCCTACATAAGCCCTAATTTCAGTATCACTGCTCACTCTCATAGGATCTGCCTCCAATTTCATGAGAATGAATATTTATGAGGCATTAAATTTCTCAACTTTTCTACTCTCCGCCTTATGCCTATCTTTACTTCTCAATAACCTTTAACTCTCCTATCTCTAATGACTAATCCCATGCCCATATTATTGATTCTCTTTCTTTTTTCCTATATCTTGGCTTTATCCATTTAACAGCTTCCCTTTTTCTCTCTGCTGGCAAACCTGCATACTCATTTTTCCCACATCTTAAGCCAATCTTCCCAAAACATGATTCCTCCACTCCTTGCTTTCTCTGTTAAATTTCTTGGCAAAGTAATCTTCAATTTTTCAATTGAAAAATTGAAAAATCTTCAATTTTTCACCTCCAATTTATTCCTCAGTGAATTACAAGGCAGCTTCCCCTTCTGTGAACTTTACCACATTTATTCTCTCAAATGACACCTGACAGTTACCAAATTGCCCAAGTCAATGGTCTTGCAGTTATACCTCTTACTACATCTCTCTGTAGTTTTAAATGACATTGTTAACTACATACATCAACTTCATTCCTTCAGAACCACCCCATATCTAATTGCTCCTCTTTCTATTCTCTATTATGGCTATTGCTACCAATATCCAGTCACCCAACCTAAAAAGCTATTCCCTCTCCTTCACCACATAATAGCCTCTTAGTACTCCAGTAATTCAATCCCTATTACTTATTTCAACTTTCTTAATCTCTCACAATGGTACTATTCAAAAATTCTTCCAACTTATTTTTTGGAAATCAGTCTAGCACATATTCAATCCACCACCCACACTCTCAAAAATAATAAGTAAAATGAATAATTAAAATGCATAGTTAATCAAGCAACTCCTCTTTCTCCTTCCCACATCTTTCCATGCTTAAAACTCTCCAATGGCTATTGAATGGGTATTCACTGCCTAGGGAATAAAAAAAAGACGTGTTAGTATGGAATACAAGGTGTTTTTATGGGTACCATTACATCTCATCTCCTGATCACATGTAGGGACCTCACATCCTTTGCATACCACAGTTCAAAACTACAAAACTTCGGGAGTTTTCCAGAACAAGTTAGTTGTTTAATGCCTTAATGCTTTGGGCTGTACTGCTCTCTCTGTGTGAAATGCTATCCACACCCCTCCTCAAACCTGTTTGTGTGAATAAAAACCTAACATCTTTTAATACTCAAATTAATTTGATCCCAGGTATCAAATTAATGCCTGGGATACATTTTGCTCTCTCCCCCACCTATTTTATGCTTTTGTGTTCCCAACTTTGTATAAACATATGACTGCAGAAGCATTTGTTTTACATACTTGATTCCATCTAGAGTTTAAACATTTAGGAAACCATAATTTAATTAACTGAATGTGTCCAATTATGAAACATAGTGTGTGTATAACATATTATTTCTTGAAATTCTCTCCTTGGTTCCTTAAACATCACCTTTCCTACCTTTCCCCCTTCCAGTTTCTTTCTCAAGTTCTCAGCTTCTTAGATCTTAGTTTCTTCTTTTCTTTTTAGTTCTTCCAACTCAATTACCCTGAACAATATTTTCCATTATGGTATACTTCACTGTGTCCAATTATCAACTATTGATCACTAATTTATACATTTCAATTTATAATGTGCAACAGCTATCCTAAGCTACAGTCCCATAGCCATTCTAGTAATATAGATAATTATATCTCATTTATTGAAAGATTCTACACTTTTAATTATATTAGATATGTAGTTTAACACATATCCATTAGATACATACATGCATTTTTCATTTAATCATCACAGAAATCCTTCAAGTTATGCATAATTATTCCTTCCCTAGACTGAACAAAGACATAAACTTACCTAAGTCCCCAGTATTACATAGTTAGAAAGTATTGAAGCTGGAACTTCAGCCAACATCGGTGAAAGTCTATTTCACTATATTTACTACTCTTTACGAGACTCCTTCAAATCAATACATTTAATACTTATTTTATTATTTCTAAGCCCAAATCACTTCTGCTTCTATGATTCCTGCCTCTATAGCATTACCATTACCTGTAACAAAACAGAAGTCCTTCAAATTGTGTTTAATTTCCCCATCTGGCTTCCCCACATTCATTTTTTTCATGAAGCCACATTTTATGTCTGAAAAGTCTCTTGAATTTCTGCCCCTTTTGTGTAATATTTCATTATCTGTCTGCCATTGCTACCCCTTCTGCCCTAGGATCTATTTCTCTGAGAGTTTTCTTTCTAAATGAGTATGACTAGCCTCACAATAATATGGATGAATATGGACTATTCTCTTCTCTACTTCCTAAGATTCCAATAAAATGATCAGTGAAACTGTTTAAAAATAGCATAACCATACTAGAAACCTCAAAGTGACATTCTCACGTTAGAAAACTGAAGAGTTTTTGCTAAAGGACCTAACTTTTATAATAACTAAAGAAGACTTGCTTGAAAGAAGGATTGGCCCAAGTCAAGACTCACTAGATAAGAAGTAACTTTTCTAAAAAGCAAATGAAAGTCCCACAATTATACTCATATTTGGACATGTGAGGCTGGAGGTTAAAGCAAACTCTGAACTAATGAGGTTATTCAACATAGTACCATGGTTGGGAGCCCAGGTAGACATTAGGTACCAACTCCCTGTGCCTTCTAAGTGAATATAATGTTTTCTGGGTGGTCTAAGGCCACTACATTTCAGACAAATATTCAGGACTACTTTCATCCAATTTGGGAAGAGTACTCATACACTCTAGCACCTCCCTCCAAAATTTCTCTCACATTCTCCAACCTTCTGGACTTTTATATCTTCCATGTCTTGCAGGAGTATATACACTGTCTGACCAATCCCACATTAATTTTATATATTCTAAATCACTAGGCTTTTGATCTTACTTTAGAATGTGGCATCTATTGTCTTGGGCTTCACCAGAAATCTCAATTTTAATAGTCTTTTAAACTCATACACTAGGTAATGCTTCTGTTGGCAAGTGGGTTTTTGGGGGAAGGGGAGCAAAAACATTACTCAAAGGCAAAAGTAACTCTTAGTGCAAAATCCTTTCATCTTTAAATACCAGCTAAAGTTGGACGGGCTGACTCAAACCCTGACTCCAATTGCTAGATGCAATTCTGTGGGCACTGGAAGTAATTTAAGCATCTTATCCCTCAGTTTTCTAACTTTAATATATGAATGCAATATAATAATAATAGGTAGGGGGTGAATTCATGTATGTTATATTTGATACAGTGTAAGAACCTGTGTAAATGCCACAATGTAAACCCCAACCAGCATAACAATAAAGGAAAAAAATTTGAATAATAATAATATGTAATAAGGTTATTGAAGTATTAAATAGATATTACAGATAAAATTAAAAATACTGATAGTAACTCCTTGGGCCCTATGAGAACTGTTTCTTCTATATCTTTTGATAAACTTTTTTTTTTTTTTTTTTTTTGGTGGTAGTGGGGTTTGAACTCAGGGCCTCATGCTTGCTAGGCAGGAGTTCTGCTGCTTGAGCCATCATCCCTCTTCTATATCTTTTGGATTAAGTAATTTCCTACTTCTCTCCCACCTCTTAACCAGGCACTGCTTCACCTTTGCACTTCTGCAGTTGTTCTTTTCCTCTCTGGAATATTCATCCCTTGCATAATTGATGGATAACTGTTCTACATACTTCAGGTCTTTGCTCAAATGCTTCCATCTTAGTTAGACTCCTCGAGAATACTATTTAAGATATTCTTTCCACCTCTGTCACCCCCTCTACCCTACCCCTGCCTTATTTTTCTCTGAAGCATTCAGTATCTTCCATCATACTATATTGTTTTTACATTTGAATTTTATATTCATCGTCCCACTCAAAATGTAAGTTCCGTGAAGAACACTGTCTGGCACAAAAGGACTCAAGAACTCATCGATAAATATAAACTATTATTATATTAATAAATATTATAATGTAGCACCTCTGTTTTCAGGAGCAGCACTATTCCTCACTTACACACAGAATGCCAGATAAAAGGGTGTGCTGGACAGGAAAAATCACTAGCTAATACAAAAGCACATTGTAAAACCAAAAGTAAAGGATCAATATGATAGTAATACAAATAATACCTAAAATCAAGCTAATTTAAGAAATAGGAGAAAACACTTGAACATATAAAATATGTGCTCTAACCCAGATTTAAGAGAATACCACTTTAGTGAAACAAAGACAAGCAAAAAAAAATGGAAACAAAGACTGAACTGTGACAAAAAGATGATTATCACATTACAATCACAGGGAAAAGAATGAAAATCAAGAATTTTACTACAGAAAACAATCAGTGAGGTAGAATATAGTTACTCAGTAAGACTTAGAAAACTGACTTTAAGTGGGAAAATAAAATACATAATTACTGTAAGATTTCTAGCTTGTATAATTGCATACATGGTCATAACTTACCCGAGTAAGAATTAAGTGAGGAAAAGCAGGACAAGCTGAGTTGGGTTTTAGAAATGTTGACCTTTGAATGCCTGAAAACTATGTGGGTAAGCATGCCCAGTGTGCACCTAGAAACACAAGTGTGGTGCTCAAGAGAAGGCTGTGACTGATGATGAACTGAGAATCTTTGACAAGTAGAGGTAGAATCACTAAAGTAGAGAGAGTGCCAAAGTATAACATAAAAGTTCAGAAGATACATCTACAAAGTGTTTGATAAGAAAGAAAAGGAAGTCTGCTTCCACAAATACCAAGGGAGAGAAAAATACCAGAAAGAAATGTGCTGGTAGGTGATGCACCTCCCGGCATTTGGGAGGTTGAGGCAGGAGGATTCCAAGTTCAAGGCCATTCTGGGTTACACAGTGAGACGCTATCACAAAAAACAAAACAAAAAAGGCAAAGATTGTACAGCAAGATAAGCGCTAGAGAGAAGCTTGATTATCTTTCTTTAGTCATTTTCTTATCTCCCCAAATATCTGCCAGTTATTCATTTCCATGCTTCAAGATTCCATTAAAATACCTTTCTCCAAAATATCACGTCACTTGACTCTGCTTTTACCAGAGTAACAATTTGTTACAAACAGATAGAAAACTATGTTCCAGGGGTGTTGTGCCCTCAACTCTAAAACCTCAACCTCAGTAAAGACACCTGAAGTGAGAGAAAGAAGACTAAATGGGAACTAAAGATAACAGTGCAGCTACATTTGCCTTGTAGTTTAGAGGATCATGAAAATATAACACACTGTAGTCTACAGTTAGACCTATAATTATTGAGGCGTGGAGTGGGCAGCTAGTAAGTTAGCATGAGAATGTCAAGGTACATGCATGATGAACATATGTCATGTACCATCAGGACAATTTTTTTTACCATGCTAATTCAAAGACAACTAATTCTGGCTAAATATAATTTCTCATTCTTTATTACTTAAACTATTTTTCTCTGAAAATGTAATGTGGTTTAAAATGCACATAATATGAAATACATACCATGATTTCATGGTATTTTTCCTCGCCAGAGGCAGCCATTATTGAAAAAATATTTACAGAAATATAAAACAAACTGTTAAGTATTCCAGTCTTTCTTCTAGCCTGGTGATCCCAAAAAAGATTTCAACTAATTGGAGTCAGATTATTAGAGCTAAGAAAGAGTGCCACACAGATTTACTTGGCTATATCTCATTACTATACTGAAAATTTAAGCTCCTTTGGGTCAGAGACTCCATTTCTTTTGTTATTCCCATCCTGTCTAATATATGTGCTCATACCTCTATAGAGAAAATGATTACTTACTGAAGTAATGAAGTCATAAGACTGATAAAATTCCTTAAGTTTTCATTAGAAAATTGGGAAAATCAGAAGAAAAAAATTAAAAGTTTTTGAAAACTATTTGTTGAACCTGTTCCCTTCTTATATGTCTCAAATTGAAAAACGCGATTGATCATATTGGAGTTTTAATTTAAATATTTGGAGCAAAGTATATCTTTTTGTTTTTGTTTTGGTTTGGTTTTGGTTTTGGTTGTTTGTTTTGGAGCAGTGTTTCGCTTTGTATCTCAGGCTGGTCTCAAACTTGTAGTACTCCTGCTTCCCTCTTCCAAGTGCTGGGACTACAGCTGTACATCATTGTATCCAACTCTGATTTCTAAATAAATATTTTAGCAAATCCAAAAACCAGTTAAACTTCAGAAGGCAAAGGCTCTTCAAGAATTTATATGCATTTTACTATAATATTTAATAACACAGGGTAAATCATGAATTTTTCATGCTGGTTTAGAGGGGAAAACTGCCAAAACTGGCTGAGGGCATTAAGAACTAGAATATGAGACTGGAGGGGTAGTTCAAGCAGCAAAGCACCTACTAGTAAAACACTAGCAAGTGCAATGACCTGAGTTCAATCTCCAGCACTGCAAAAAAGAAAACAAGAACTAAAATATGTCATTGAACTTAGCAAACAATATGGCAAAGATTGTGGTATTGATGATATATAGCACATTTTTTTAAATGAATTATCCTACTGTTTACTAAATTTGTAAAAATCAAACCAGTAAAATATGCATTAAAATGCATTCCAAGTACTTAAATTCTTATTCTCTCATTACTTTCCTTTTAAATCACCAATATTAGAAGCTATTTTCTAGCCTATCTCTCCATCCTTATACTTTTCCTGGCAATGTTTATCAATGTCTTCCTTTCTTTACATTGGACAAAAGTCTTGACAACAAAATCTTCTGACCCTGTAATATTACAGCAACTTCCTCTAAGTATTTTCCCTAATTTACAGCATACCAGGCAGAAACTCTACTTTAATTGTTCAGAAAGTGCCTGTTTTTAAGTAACCTCGTCTAAGAAGGAGCTCACTTGTAGGAAATGGTGATTGTCATAGTCTCTCTACACTATTGTGTAGAGACTTGTTACTGAAAGCCTACAAATATGAGAAAAGACTTTTGTTACAAACACAATATGTGGAGGTTAACTTTAACCTGTTATGGGAAGGAGAGGAAAAGAGGATTAATAAAGTATCTTATTTGAGTATTAATGCAAAATCTGCATCTGGCTATGAGATATATTTGTACTAAATAATTTTAAAGTGTTATGTGACTTTATTCTGTAATTTCTGTTACTTTGGGACTCTGTTGTCAGGTTAAATACTTGTCACCAACCATAAAAATTGTGAACTAGAGTAATAACATCACAGAAACTAAGCTGATAGCTAAGAGATATCTTAAGGACAATTCCCAAATGACATCATTAGAAAATGAATGATGCAGTGTTGATTTCCATTGAAGTTGTCCACATCAAACTGTGTCTTACAGGAGATGTAAAGCTCTGATATCTTTGTGATAACGGACTTTGTGAATACTTCATACATCTTGATAACTTCCCCAGCTATAATTTTAATTGTTACTTCTGAAAAGCATGTCATTAACAAAAGAGGATTTCAAAAAAGGAGGGAAGGGTCTCAGATGTCCCCATTTTTTTGATGGTGCTGGGGATTGAACTCAAGAACCTTGCATTTGCTAGGCAAGCACTCTACCACTACAGCCATGCCCCCAGTCATTTTTGCTTTAGTTTGTATTGGATAGGGTTTTGCACTTTTGCCTCAGCAGGTGTTGGACCATGATCCTCCTATATCCATCTCCCTAGTAGGTGGGATTACCGGTATGACGAACAATACCCAGCTTGTTTTTTGAGACAGGATCTTGCTAATTTTGCCTGAGCTGGCCTCAAACTGCAATTCTCCTATCTACATCTCCTGAGGAGCTGGAATTATAGGTATGTGCCACCATGCCTGGCCTCTTCACTTTCTAGCCTTAAAATTAAAGATTCAAATCTATTTATTTTGCATCCTTAAAGGCTGATAATGATTTATTATGATTGTGACTAGCTAGGTTATCTTGTTGGACATATCATCTTGGTATTAAAGTTAAATTTAAATATCCACATGGATTAGATAATTGGGTGCCACCAGTTGCAACCATGATCCTTTCCAGAAATTTATTAATGTCTACCATGAATAGTAAGGAATAATGTCTATAGCTGGATGAAAGTAAAAGTAGCCTAAAATAAATGTTTTACTGATTTTGTATACTTTAATTGAATTTGAAATAGAGTATTTTATTATTAGGTACTTTAAATGTTATTAAAATTTATAAAAAACAACATACTGAAGTAAATCTTTCTAAAACTGGCTTGCCAACTATCCTAAGAGATTTGTCTTTAGAGTCAAAGATTTCCTATGGAAATATTTTTTCAATTTTACAGCATAAAAAATTGGAAATCATTATTTCCTTCCTATTAAACTTTTCAGTCTTCATTTGTTCATTCTCTTAAAAAATAATACTGAGTATATAGTATATGCCAGTATGTATCTAGATTTTAGTAATACAGCAGTAAACTAGAAGGATACAGTCGCTGTTCTAAGTTTACATAGTAGCAGAAGGAGAAAGAAAATAAACAATAAGCAAACATGCAATGTGTCAAATAGTGATAAGTGCTATTAAAAACAATTGAGCAGGATAGCAGATATAGATAATACTAGGGAGGGGAGCAGAGACTTCATTGACAAGGTGAGATTTGAGCAGAGACTTTTAAGAATTGTAACAAGTCATAAAATATGGACCATTGGCATAATCAAAATTCAGGTAAGACTATGGTACACTAACCATATAATATAAGTTTCTACTTATATTACTTAACATTTTCTGTCCTAGTGAATTGCCAAAATATTCACAAAAGCCTAGGAATAAGAACTGGGTTTTAACCACCCTCAATCATTAGTTATAGAAACTATATCTTTCCAAGCTTTCTCTACCAGTAATGAATTCATTACTCAAAACTGATTTGAATTGACCATGTGGGACACAAGTCTGCACCCTCCTAAAAAGAAACACTGGAATCTAATCGAACACTGCTGTATAGGACTGAGCCTACCACACAAGCCTTAGCACGCAATCCAGCCTGCCTAATCAGTACATCCATCTCTTTGACCCGAACAGCTCCTGAGTAGCTCAGGAGTCAAAATGTAAATGAAGTTAGAAATCTTACTAGGACTTGGAGAAAGAAGCCTTTTTGGAGTCAGTTTGAAATGGTCTTGAAGAAATAGACAGAAAATTAGCAAATAAGATGCTGAAGAAATTTATAACACTTTGTCCTCCTATTTTTAGCAATGACCTAATATAAGCTGTATGAGGATGTTGCCTCTTTGATGAAAATAAACAAAGCTTCAGAATGCAAGCAAAACTGTCATCTCAGGGCAACTTCAAAGTAACAAAATCTAATTCTTAAGGAAGTCAATATAAACAAGATGAGATCCAAGGCTATACTTGTGACCATCAGAAGGAGCTAGTGCTACAGAGATTTTCTCAGGGTTTAAAAATAGTGACATAAAGACAGATGAAAAATATTACTTTAAGGGAGCCAGTACATAGAGTAAGAGAAATTCTAAATCAAATAAAATGAAAGCAAATATAATTGATTAGAGAAAGATAAAGACAGAAAACAAAAATAGCATATCCAGGTATGCTATCATATACACAAGTTATAATCCAATTTTTCACCATTATTTTTATATTGGTATGTATTAGATTGTACATAGT
The DNA here is from genome assembly GCF_047511655.1 of Castor canadensis. Classification (NCBI taxonomy): domain Eukaryota; kingdom Metazoa; phylum Chordata; class Mammalia; order Rodentia; family Castoridae; genus Castor; species Castor canadensis. The sequence continues at coordinate 136,723,165 of NC_133393.1, forward strand.
AAAGGGTTTCATCATGACATTTCCATTCATGAATATCACCATGATTTTTTAAAGAATTACTGATTTGTCTATCAGACATCAATAATCATTAATATTCTATTTCATGGTTGAATCTCTTAATCCCTAAGAACTTTTTATTTTTTTGTAAAACAGGATATCAGATTTTTTCTCAAATATATTATTAAATTACTTATTTAATTAATGTAAATTAGAGAATGAAGCACTTACAACTTATAATTTGTTATGCAAGCAAATACATCAAAAATTATGTGTAAGTGTTCATAATAATCACTCTAAGCATAAGTAATGGATCTACCATTTAGATAATATACAGATGCTTAGAGGTAATTATAGTATTTTTAGGAACAAACTAAAACTTAAAATTGCCTTGTATAAAGGCAATTTTATTTTATAACTTTTGTTATATCCACAGTTTTAGCTGAGGTTTTAATTAATAAGTACAAGCTTAAATATGGGACTGCCTATAGCTATAGGAAAATTTTCTATGAATTATTACTATTATAAAAATCAACAGGTATCCAGAGAAAAATTATAATAAAATTTAATAAAATTATTAAAATTATAAAATATTATAGAGCTATTTCTTGTTAGTTGTTTACAAAAGTTGTTTTCTCTACTTCTCCAGCACTTAGCTAGAAATAAAGGTGGCCTATATTTCTTAGTATTGCTTGTAGGGCAGCAACATGACTACATAACTGAGTACCATTCATGTAATATGAGTGGCAACGTTCACTATTTCTAGCACATCTCCTAAAACTAATATAATAACTACATATATACATAGATACATAAATATATACATATGCCATTATGTTTATCCTTTTCCACCTTTTGACAAATGCCAAGTGACTTTAGAAGCCTGTACTCAAGATGGCAGAGGCACTTGGATAGGAATCCAGACTCCTGAATTCCTATCTGCTAAGATAGATGCCTAGTTTGGACTTCAAATGAGTGCAAAATAAACTTCCATTATATATAACCTTTTGTCTGATTTTTATTTTTTAAAACATCTAGCATTCCTGAAATAATATAGTTTATTATTATGTGACTAATATGTACTCATGAGTATTCCTGATTTGCCTTGTTAATCTATTGGCTTAAAATTTTTAATATCCTCAAAACTCAATACAAATGTATTAACTTCAAATTAAGAAATATTTTAAAAAGCTGAGTGTTCGTGGTTTGCACCTATAATCCTAGCTACTTGGGAGGCTGAGACTGGGAGAATTGCAATCCGAGCCCAACCAGGGCAAGAAGTTGTGAGACCCTATCTCAACCAATAACTGGGCTACACAGTTAGCCCAGTAGCTAATCCAATAGGTACACAGGAGGTTGAGATCAGGAGGATCATGGTTCCAGGCCAGCCTGGGCAAAAATCTGTGCATGACCCCTTCTCAATGGAAAAAAACTGGGTTTAGTAGCGTGCACCTGTCATCCCAGCTGCCTCAGGAAGAGTAAAAACAGGAGGATAGTAGTCCAAGCCAGCCTAGACAAAAAGCGATACCTTATCTCCAAAAAGAGATAACATCTACAGCAAAAAAAAGGCTGGAGGCATGGCTCAAGCGGTACAGCACCTGCCTAACAAGCCCTAACCCCAAGTTCGAATCCCAGTACTGCAAAACAAGAAAAACAAGTATTTTAATGGTCACAGTAATCTACATTTTCAATAAATTTTCCTTCAAAGTTTATCCTTTTCTTAACCCCAACAGATCTAAACTTTAATATTTAACTAACATAATTAATCCTATTAGTGCCTTCTCTAACTAGATATAATTGTCTAAGAAATTTAATTATATTCCTTAAAAAGAAAAGATAATAGCACTCAATAAAACAAACAAAAAATAACAAAAACCAGAACCAGTTTTAACATATTCCCATAAATCATCTCATAAGTATAAAAATGCTTCCAGAAAACATTTGAATCAGGCATGGTGGTACATGTCTGTACTCCCAGCACTTAAGAGGATTGTGAGTTTGAGGCCACCCCAGGCTACATAGCAAGTTGAGTTCAAGGCCAGTCTGGGCTACATGGTAAGACCCTGTCTCAAAAAACAAACATAAAAAACAAAGTAACATTAGAATAATCTTAAAAGAGTTAAGAATGGTCCCACCAGCATAGCTCTCATTCAGTAAGAATGAATGTGCAGTCATTCAGAAGAAAAGAATAGCAGAAAACCACCCCAGGCAAGATTATGAAACAGTTTTTTCTCATTTTCTGGTCAAGCTGTGCTCACTTTTTAAACATTCCTCCACTTATTCATTCTTTTGTTCATCAATTCATTAAATGTGTACTGCTCTCCTTTCATATTACAGGCACTATACTATAATCTACGATTACAAAGATGAAAGCGATATATAATGCCCTTGGGAAGTTCATAGTCTAGTATATCCAAAAACAACAAAATTTACAATTACTTACTATAGCTATAATCATAGTACGTACAGCCACAAAGCACCAGTGTGCTGTATCAGAAAATGCACTAGAGGAGTATCAAATCCAGACTGGGAAGGGGATTTAAAGATGGATGAAAATTAGGAAGAAGATACATCAAAATCAGGTTGTGATGGGTGAGGAAAATTAAAAACAGTAAGATTGGTGTAGGGTAGAGGAGACCAAGAATCTCAGGTATGGTTACATGCTAAAAAAAACAAGTGAGAGACAGCATGGTTAATTCATAGAAGTACTGATTGGGGGAATAATGAAAGATGGAAACACAGAACTAGACAGGAGCCAGTTCATGAGGTGCCCTCATTTTTCCTATTTGATAATCAGATCTCAATTTTTCATGTCCCTCTCACACTTTCATGTCCCTCCTTTCCACTTTCACTAGTTAAAATATACCTATTGCTTTTTTATAAAACACTTTTATTAAACAACTACTATATGTCAGGCAAGATACCAGATCCTGAATATATAAAAATGAATAGTTCTTCTTCCTCATTTTCCATAACACTTTATACCATCACTTACTGGACTATTTTGTAATATACTTTATCAATCTGTATTTTTGTTACTTAGCAATATATCAGCTTTCTCTTCCAAACTCCAAGCTCCTAAGAAGAAAAATACCTCATTCATTTTTTTTTATCAACCCTAAAACATAAGCTGTACTACACTGTAGAGATACAATGAATGTTTACTGAGTAGATTAACTGAAGAAATGCAAAAAAATGGAGCAGCTTTTAAAAAAAGACAATCAGTTTCAGTTTTTAATATATGGTGAGACTTTTTAAATAAATGAAATACTGTGTGTATTTTACATTTTTCAGAATATTTACCCTAATTTATAGATAAGTATGAATATTTTCCTACTATAGTTACCCTTTAAAATTATACCATCATATATACAACCACAATTCTGAAAATTTAATGGCATTGGAATGTTACTAAAAATATGCCTAGAATTCCTTTTTATAAACAAAAATATTTATTGAACATTTACTATTTGCAAAGTGCTAGGTCAAATACTATGTGAAATGCCTATTGTTTATGCTTCATTACATGACATATAGTATTGTTTCTGTAATAAATATGATATGTCAAATTTTTATCCTTAATTTTAAGTCCTGTCAGGTCCTGTAGCAAGAGAACAATGTCATCCAACATCTTATACTTTGAAACAAAGACTGCTTTGCTGTTAATTTGTGTGATTGCATAGCATACAAATTATAAATTGAGCTAAAGTTCAGTGTTGGGGCTTTTTTCACATGAGATATTATACTTTTTAATTCTGGAATCTTCATTTAATTTTTTTAATAGTTCCAATTTCTCTTCTGAGTTCTCCATCTGTTCAAAAAAAAAATGGATCTGAACTAGAATAAGTAAGGAGGTTACTATATAAAGACTTGAATGATACCTTGGAAGATGACAGGACTTTCCACAGGAAAGATGAAAGAATGAAACAATGAGCAAAGACACAAAAGAAGAAATGCCTATATTTAGGCAGATGACAAAAAATAAGGTATTAGTAGTGGGAAGAGGGAGATGAGAAAAATATCACCAGATAAGAAGGGGCAGAAACAGAATGGAAATCAGAACATTCCTGAAATCCAAGTAGAATGTGGCTATTACATAGCAGTCAAGGAAGGTGCTCATCTATTTTTGACCGTAAGTGAGGTAATGTAACTCCCTTTCGAAAAGCTCATCTGGCAGTGTATGAATCAAAACGAAGAAAGTTGCTTGCAGAGAAAGGAATAAACACTGGTTTAGCACCTTCCAGTTGTACACAGACTGCTAAAAACCCCTATATATTCTCACATACACCCAAGTACTGCTTATTGATGGGAATACTCTCTGTAAAAGGCATTATTTGGCAGCTTTGTTATGCAAGCATCATAGAGTATACTTACACAAATTCAGATGGCTATGACTAGGAGATATATGTAATCTTTTTTTCCTTTTTCTTTGTGGTACTGGGGACTGAAACCAGAGTTTCATGCATGCTAGGCAAGTGTTCTGCCACTTGAACCATGTCTGCAGTCATTTTATATTTTGCTGTTGACATAGGGTCTCACCTGCCTTGAACTTGTGATCCTCTTGCCTCCACCTCCCAAGTAGCTAGGATTACAGGTCTATACCAAGTTCTGGGGTGTTTTAGTCTTAAAATATATGAAGAGGGACCAGCAAAGGAGACTGAAAAGGAGTAGTCAGGGAAGTAAGAAGAAAACTAGGAGAGTATGGTATTCAGGAGTTCAAGTGAAAAAAAGCATGTGCCAAGAAGGATAGCATGTTCAACATTTTCAAATGCTCCTCAAAACACAAGTAAATACAGATTAAGATTAGATTATTGGAATTAGCAATATGGAAGTCAATGGAGATCTCAACAGGGCATACTGGGTTCACATGGAGAAGAATGCTTGAGAGAATGGGAAAATGGAGAGGAAAACACTAGAAGCTAGGGTTTTACAGTATAAATGAGCAAAGAAATAAAGCAATTCTTAGAAGGTGAAGCGTACTCAAGCAGAAACAGGCTAAACAAAGGGAAACACTAATAGGCCAAGGGAATGAAAGGGGAGACAATTCAACATAATGCCAAAACTTTTGTCCTGGAAGAATGAAGTAACTATTCTATTTATGAAAGAAAAATGGAAAACAGGAACATAGATCTGAGTATATTTCAACAGGCTGGGTATGAAGTGATAGTAGGATATTTGGGAAAGGGGTCTTTAGGCAATTGAAATAACAGAACTAGGGAACACAGACAAGCTGATGATAGAATCACAGATTTGGAACAAAATAACCTTGACATGGTATCTGAACACACAAAGAAGTTTTCTCTATATAGAAAAGAATGGAGGATTCCAAGATGGCGGCTAGAGGTAGGAAGCAGAAAGCGACCCTCCTATAGTGAAATCTTGGAGAGACGCTGGAGACACACTTTGCAGGCATAATCACTGAGAAAAGGCATAACTTTGACCCCTCCACATCTCCAGCTGGTGCAGAGAATCTCCACTCCACGTTAAACGGAGAAACGAGGAGGGCCCCCGGGGCCGCCAGTGGCCAGCGCCCAGCACCCATACGGCGTGGGAAGCCACAGACCAGCTTACTGCTGATTAGTACACTAACACTCCCTGTTTATACCTTTGAAACTCTCTTGTCTGATACCTTGTTCTGCTTTCTCCCTCTTGTCTGTATATTTGTTTTCCCCTTTTCTTTAACTTCTTGCTTTCCATCTCAGCTTACTCTTCCATTCTCAATATTACCATTGTTATTATTACAAGCTAGAAAATACTTAATTACACACAGTACAGGGACAGTAACAACACCAAGGACAATGACGGGAAGACAGAATAAACAGGGAAACCAGTTTCCCCACAGCAAAACATTAGTACAGGAACCAGAGGGGAATGAAGAGAACAGAAACTCAGATCCAGACTCCAACAAAATGAAGATAAACTATGCCAAAGGACCCAATGAAGCCCACAAGAATAATTTAGAAGAAGACATACTACAGGTACTCAATGAGAATTTTATAGAGATGATACTGGATAGGGTCAACCAAAATGTACAGGAGACACTCAAGAAATTCCAAGACAACAAAAATAGACAATTTGAAAAAGCAAAAGAAGAAATAAAGGAAACCATAGAAGCACTGTATAAACACCAAAGTGAAAGAGAGAACACGATGAATAAACAGATAAATGAACTCAGGACTAAAATAGACAACATTAAAGAGGAAAACAGTCAGGATATGGAAAACCTCAGAAAAAAAGTATAAAACAGAACTGCAAAACAAAACGGAAGGCCAATCCAGCAGAATAGAACAAACAGAAGACAGAATCTCAGAACTTGAAGATGAAATGGTAATGAAAGGAAAAACCAAAGAACTATTAATTAAACAACTCAAGACCTGTGAAAAGAAAATGCAAGAACTCACCGATTCCATCAAAAGACCAAACTTGAGAATCATGGGCATCGAAGAAGGAGAAGAGGTGCAAGCGAAGGGAATGTGTAATCTATTCAACAAAATAATAACGGAAAATTTCCCAAATCTAGAGAAAGATATTCCCATACAGATGCAAGAGGCCTCCAAGACACCAAACAGACCAGATCAAAATACAACTACTCCATGACATATCATCATTAAAACAACAAGTTCAGAAACTAAGGAAAGAATATTGAAGGCTGTAAGAGAGAAAAAACAAGTAACATACAAAGGTAAACCCATCAAAATCACAGCAGACTTCTCAACAGAAACATTAAAAGCAAGAAGAGCGTGGGGTGAGATCTTCTGGGCACTGAATGAAAATAACTTCAACCCCAGGATACTCTACCCAGCAAAGCTATCATTCAAAATAGATGAAGCAATAAAAGTCTTCCATGATAAGCAGAAACTAAAACAATATGTGACCACAAAGCCACCATTACAAAAGATTCTGCAAGGGATCCTGCACACAGAAAGTGACACCCAACTTAACCATGAAAAGGCAGGCAGCACCAAACCACAGGATAAGAAAAAGCAAGACAGTAGAGAGTAACATCAAGTTAGGTACACACAATCAAACCTTCAAATAACTAAGACAACTAAATGGCAGGAATCACTACATACCTATCAGTACTAATACTTAATGTTAATGGACTTAATTCACCCATCAAAAGACACCGTTTGACAAAATGGATTAAAAAAGAAGATCCAACAATTTGTTGCTTACAGGAGACTCATCTCACTGACAGAAATAAGCATACGCTTAGGATGAAAGACTGGAAGAAGATTTACCAAGCCAATGGCCCCCGAAAACAAGCAGGAGTAGCAATACTTATCTCTGACAAAGTAGACTTCAAACCTACATTGATCAAACAAGATAAAGAAGGACATTCCTTACTAATAAAAGGGGAAATAGACCAAAAGGAAATAATAATCATCAATCTGTACGCACCCAATGTCAACGCACCCAATTTCGTCAAACATACCCTGAAAGACCTAAAAGCATATATAAACGCCAACACAGTGGTTGTGGGAGACTTCAGCACTCCATTATCATCAATAGATAGGTCATCCAAACAAAAACTCAATAAAGAAATCCAAGATCTAAAATATGCAATAGATCAAGTGGACCTAGTAGATGTCTACAGAACATTTCATCCAACCTCTACACAATATACATTCTTCTCAGCAGCCCATGGAACCTTCTCCAAAATAGATCATATCCTAGGGCACAAAGCAAGCCTCAGCAAATATAAGAAAATAGAAATAATACTGTACATACTATCTGACCACAATGCAGTAAAAGTAGAACTCAACAACAAAAGTAAAGACAAAAAACATGCAAACAGCTGGAAACTAAATAACTCGTTACTTAATAAAGAGTGGATCATCGATGCAATAAAAGAGGAAATTAAAAAGTTCCTGGAAGTCAATGAAAATGAAAACACAACCTACCGGAACCTATGGGACACAGCTAAGGCAGTCTTGAGAGGAAAGTTTATAGCCATGAGTGCATATATTAAAAGATTGAAAGATCCCAAATCAATGACCTAATGATACATCTCAAACTCCTAGAAAAACAAGAACAAGCAAATCCCAAAACAAATAGAAGGAGAGAAATAATAAAAATAAGAGCTGAAATCAACGAAATAGAAACCAAAAAAACCATACAAAGAATTAATGAAACAAAAAGTTGGTTCTTTGAAAAAATAAACAAGATCGATAGACCCCTGGCAAACCTGACTAAAATGAGGAGAGAAAAAACCCAAATTAGTAGAATTAGGAATGCAAAAGGGGAGATAACAACAAACACCATGGAAGTCCAGGAAATCATCAGAGACTACTTTGAAAAATAAATTTGAAAATCTTAAAGAAATGGACAGATTTCTAGATACATATGATCATCCAAAACTGAACCAAGAGGAAATTAATCACCTGAATAGACCTATAACACAAAATGAAATTGAAGCAGCAATCAAGAGTCTCCCCAAAAAGAAAAGTCCAGGACCTGATGGATTCTCTGCTGAATTCTATCAGACCTTTAAAGAAGAACTGATACCAACCCTCCTTAAACTGTTCCATGAAATAGAAAGGGAAGGAAAACTGCCAAACACATTTTATGAAGCCACTATTACACTTATCCCAAAACCAGGCAAAGACACCTCCAAAAAGGAGAACTACAGGCCAATCTCCTTAATGAACATTGATGCAAAAATCCTCAACAAAATAATGGCAAACCGAATTCAGCAACACATCAAAAAGATTATTCACCACGACCAGGTAGGCTTCATCCCAGGGATGCAGGGGTGGTTCAACATACGAAAATCAATAAACGTAATAAACCACATTAACAGAAGCAAAGACAAAAACCACTTGATCATCTCAATAGATGCAGAAAAAGCCTTTGATAAGATCCAACATCATTTCATGATAAAAGCTCTAAGAAAACTAGGAATAGAAGGAAAGTTCCTCAACATTATAAAAGCTATATATGACAAACCTACAGCCAGCATTATACTTAACGGAGAAAAATTAAAACCATTCCCTCTAAAATCAGGAACCAGACAAGGATGCCCACTATCTCCACTCCTATTCAACATAGTACTGGAATTCCTAGCCAGAGCAATTAGGCAAGAAGAAGGAATAAAAGGAATACAAATAGGTAAAGAAACTGTCAAAATATCCCTATTTGCAGACGACATGATCCTATACCTTAAAGACCCAAAAAACTCTACTCAGAAGCTTCTAGACATCATCAATAGCTATAGCAAGGTAGCAGGATATAAAATCAACATAGAAAAATCATTAGCATTTCTATACACTAACAATGAGCAAACGGAAAAAGAATGTATGAAAACAATTCCATTTACAATAGCCTCAAAAAAAATCAAATCCCTAGGTGTAAACCTAACAAAAGATGTGAAAGACCTCTACAAGGAAAACTATACACTTCTGAAGAAAGAGATTGAGGAAGACTATAGAAAGTGGAGAGATCTCCCATGCTCATGGATTGGTAGAATCAACATAGTAAAAATGTCAATACTCCCCAAAGTAATCTAGATGTTTAATGCAATTCCCATCAAAATTCCAATGACATTCATCAAAGAGATTGAAAAATCTACTGTTAAATTTATATGGAAACACAAGAGGCCACGAATAGCCAAGGCAATACTCAGTCAAAAGAACAATGCAGGAGGTATCACAATACCTGACTTCAAACTATATTACAAAGCAATAACAATAAAAACAGCATGGTACTGGCACAAAAACAGACATGAAGACCAGTGGAACAGAATAGAAGATCCAGATATGAAGCCACACAACTATAAGCAACTTATCTTTGACAAAGGAGCTAAAAGTATACGATGGAGAAATAGCAGCCTCTTCAACAAAAACTGCTGGGAAAACTGGTTAGCAGTCTGCAAAAAACTGAAACTAGATCCATGTATATCACCCTATACCAAGATTAACTCAAAATGGATCAAGGATCTTAATATCAGACCCCAAACTCTTAAGTTGATACAAGAAAGAGTAGGAAATACTCTGGAGTTAGTAGGTATAGGTAAGAACTTTCTCAATGAAACCCCAGCAGCACAGCAACTAAGAGATAGCATAGATAAATGGGACCTCATAAAACTAAAAAGCTTCTGTTCATCAAAAGAAATGGTCCCTAAACTGAAAAGAACACCCACAGAGTGGGAGAAAATATTTGCCAACTATACATCAGACAAAGGACTGATAACCAGAATATACAGGGAACTTAAAAAACTAAATTCCTCCAAAACTAATGAACCAATAAAGAAATGGGCATGTGAACTAAATAGAACTTTCTCAAAAGAAGAAATTCAAATGGCCAAAAAACACATGAAAAAATGCTCACCATCTCTAGCAATAAAGGAAATGCAAATTAAAACCATGCTAAGATTCCACCTCACCCCTGTTAGAACAGCTATCATCAGCAACACCACCAACAACAGGTGTTGGCGAGGATGCAGGGAAAAAGGAACCCTCTTACACTGTTCGTGGGAATGTAGACTAGTACAATCACTCTGGAAAAAAATCTGGAGGCTACTTAAAAAGCTGGACATTGATCTACCATTTGATCCAGCAATACCACTCTTGGGGATATACCCAAAAGACTGTTACTCCAGAGGCACCTGCACATCCATGTTTATCGCGGCACTATTCACAATAGCCAAGTTATGGAAACAGCCAAGATGTCCCACCACTGACGAATGGATTAAGAAAATGTGGTATCTATACACAATGTAATTTTATGCAGCCAGGAAGAAGAACGAAATGTTATCATTCGCTGGTAAATGGATGGAATTGGAGAACATCATCTGAGTGAGGTTAGCCTGGCTCAAAAAACCAAAAATCGTATGTTCTCCCTCATATGTGGACATTAGATCAAGGGCAAACACAACAAGGGGATTGGACTATGAGCACATGATAAAAGCGAGAGCACACAAGGGAGGGGTGAGGATAGGTAAGACACCTAAAAAACTAGCTAGCATTTGTTGCCCTTAACGCAGAGAAACTAAAGCAGATACCTTAAAGCAACTGAGGCCAATAGGAAAAGGGGAACAGGTACTAGAGAAAAGGTTAGATCAAAAAGAATTAACCTAGAAGATAACACCCACGCACAGGAAATCAATGTGAGTCAATGCCCTGTATAGCTATCCTTATCTCAACCAGCAAAAACCCTTGTTCCTTCCTATTATTGCTTATACTCTCTCTACAACAAAATTAGAAATAAGGGCAAAATAGTTTCTGCTGGGTATTGAGAGGGGGGGAGAGGGAGGGGGCGGAGTGGGTGGTGAGGGAGGGGGTGGGGGCAGTGGGGAGAAATGAACCAAGCCTTGTATGCACATATGAATAATAAAAGAAAAATGAAAAAAAAAAAAAGAAAAGAATGTTCAAGAAAAAAAGAAAGCCACCAAGGCACTGTGAGAAAAATGGATCCGTTAAGGAAAAAGACAGACAATATGAAGGGGGTCGCCTGGGAGACACAAGAGGAGTCAACAAGAAGTGTATTTGGGAAATCTCTCCTGATTACCCAAATCTAAGTTCAAAACCTTTCCTATGTGTTTAAAAATACCTGTATATCCCCTACCACAGTGCTAATTTCACTATTTCATAATTGCCTATGTCCTTGTCTATACTGACAAATGAAAAATGACAGCGAGGACAATATTAGTTTGGTTTTGTCAACTATTGTATACATCTCAGAACACTGAACTTGACATACACAGTAAACATATAAGAAATAACTATTGAGAATATTAAATATCATGCAAACATCTGATGTTAAAATAAAGTTGATAGAGAATTTAGAAGAGATGGAAACATTCCAATTTTGTTCCCATAAATCAGATCATATTATCTTTCTGCTTAAAAATATTTGGTTAATGGTTAGCAGTCTGCAAAAAACTGAAACTAGATCCATGTATATCACCCTATACCAAGATTAACTCAAAATGGATCAAGGATCTTAATATCAGACCCCAAACTCTTAAGTTGATACAGAAAAGAGTAGGAAATACTCTGGAGTGAGTAGGTATAGGTAAGAACTTTCTCAATGAAACCCCAGCAGCACAGCAACTAAGAGATAGTATAGATAAATGGGACCTCATAAAACTAAAAAGCTTCTGTTCATCAAAAGAAATGGTCTCTAAACTGAAGAGAACACCCACAGAATAGGAGAAAATATTTGCCAGCTACACATCAGACAAAGGACTGATAACCAGAATATATAGGGAACTTAAAAAACTAAATTCTCCTAAAGCTAATGAACCAATAAAGAAATGGGCAAGTGAACTAAACAGAACTTTCTCAAAAGAAGAAATTCAAATGGCCAAAAAACACATGAAAAAATGCTCACCATCTCTAGCAATAAAGGAAATGCAAATTAAAACCACACTAAGATTCCACCTCACCCCTGTTACAATAGCCATCATCAGCAACACCACCAACAACAGGTGTTGGCGAGGATGTGGGGAAAAAGGAACCCTCTTACACTGTTGGTGGGAATGTAGACTAGTACAACCACTCTGGAAAAAAATTTGGAGGCTACTTAAAAAGCTGGACATTGATCTACCATTTGATCCAGCAATACCACTCTTGGGGATATACCCAAAAGACTGTTACTCCAGAGGCACCTGAACATCCATGTTTATCGCGGCACTATTCACAATAGCCAAGTTATGGAAACAGCCAAGATGCCCCACCACTGACGAATGGATTAAGAAAATGTGGTATCTATACACAATGTAATTTTATGCAGCCAGGAAGAAGAACGAAATGTTATCACTCGCTGGTAAATGGATGGAATTGGAGAACATCATTCTGAGTGAGGTTAGCCTGGCCCAAAAGACCAAAAATCGTATGTTCTCCCTCATATGTGGACATTAGATCAAGGGCAAACACAACAAGGGGATTGGACTATGAGCACATGATAAAAGCGAGAGCACACAAGGGAGGGGTGAGGATAGGTAAGACACCTAAAAACTAGCTAGCATTTGTTGCCCTTAACACAGAGAAACTAAAGCAGATACCTTAAAGCAACTGAGGCCAATAGGAAAAGGGGAACAGGTACCAGAGAAAAGGTTAGCTCAAAAAGAATTAACCTAGAAGGTAACACCCACGCACAGGAAATCAATGTGAGTCAATGCCCTGTATAGCTATCCTTATCTCAACCAGCAAAAACCCTTGTTCCTTCCTATTATTGCTTATACTCTCTCTACAACAAAATTAGAAATAAGGGCAAAATAGTTTCTGCTGGGTATTGAGAGGGGGGGAGAGGGAGGGGGGCGGAGTGGGTAGTAAGGGAGGAGGTGGGAGCAGGGGGGAGAAATGAACCAAGCCTTGTATGCACATATGAATAATAAAAGAGAAAAAAATTTGGTTAATAAGGGAAAATCATACCAGTCTCCATAATCTACAAAATCCTCTACAATATGGCTTTCTGATGTCATTCTGCTCTACTCTCCACCTCACTCACTAAGCTCAGCCTACCCCATTGGCCCTTCTTGTACCTGAACATACTAAGTTCTTTTCTTTTCTTTTATTTTTTTACTCAGGAAAGAATATTTCCTTCTATCTATTCCCAAGCTGCTCTTCCTGGTACTTCATATGACTGGGTCAGTTCCCTCTGCTAATAGTTTGGATCTGGAATGTCTACAAAAGGCATATGTATCAAAGGCTTGCTTCCCTAGCCTGTGGTGCTATTGAAAGCTGGTGTAACCTTTAAGAGGTAGGAACTAGTAAAAGGAAGTTAGGTCATCAGACGCATGCCCTTGGAGGAGATATTGGGACCCTGGCCTCTTTATGTCATTTTCCTCTCCATAAGGTGTCATAAGCACCTTCTTCTATCACATGGTCCCACCACGATGGATGCCTCACCACAGGCTCAAAGGTAATGGGGCCAATCAACCATGGACTGAAACCTCTAAAGTGGTGAGCCAAAACAAACATTTCCTCATTAAAAACTGATTCTTTCTAGTATTTTGTCACAGTGATGGAAAGCTGACCAACATATCCTCCTTCAGATTACAGTTTATACATCCCTCCTGGGAGAGGCTTTCTCTAGCCACTGTATTACACTCAGATCGTAATCTCTAGCCCCAATTACACTCCACCTCCAGTTACTCTATCTCATCACCATATGAGTCAGAATCTCTCAGATATACAAACATTGTGACACTGCTGTAACTGGAGACTATCAGATTCTTCAGTGTTCACTGTTGGATTTTCAACAAGAAAATGTCACCTGTTTCAAAAGATAAGATAATATGAGGGACTTCTTAAGACAAAGGACAAAGATAATACTATACTATGTCTCTCCTTTTCCTCTACTCTTCCTTCCTGACTACACACACACACATACACAGAAACACACAAACATCCTTGTATATTGCATGTTGGTTATATATTCTATTGGGATGATGGTGACACCAGTAGAAAGACACTTAAATTATTGTGAAATACCTGCTATCTGTGAACATCTCTTTTCCTGCAACCGCTATGGAAAGTGGTATAGGTTCCTCAAAAAAACTAAAAACAGTGGGTGTTGACTGGTGGAATGGCTCAAGTGGTAGAGCACCTGCCTTCTAAAAATAGACCTACCATATGATCTAGCAATGCCACTTCTGGGCATATACCTGAAGGAATGAAAGTGAGGATACAACAGAGCCACTTAAAACCCATTTTTATTACAGCACTATTCACAATACCCAAGATTCGGAAATAGCCCAGATGCCCTACACTGATGAATGGATTAAGAAAATGTGGTATATATACAATGGAGTATTATGTAGCCATAAAGAAGAATGAAATTATGTTGCTTGCAGGTAAATGATGGAACTGGAGAACATTATGTTAAGCGAAGCAGGCTCAAAAGAACAAAGAATACATGCGTTCCCTCATATGTGGAAGCTAAACCTAAAAACCTAAAAGATAAATGTACACATAAATATATATATATAATTTTATATACATACATATATGTATGTATATATAGAGAGAGAACATGATTATAATGGCAGGTCTATCTGAGAGGGACTATAGGGAAGTGGGAGAGGAAAAGAGAATGATAGAGAGTGAATAATATAGAAATACATTGCATCTGTGTATGAAGATGATATAATGAAATGCACTAAAAGCTGTTGAGAAATAGGAGAGCAGGGTGATAGAAAGTAAGTTACAGAGGGGGGGGGGGTCAATCTGATTAAAGTACAATCCATGCATGTGTGAGATACCTCAGTGAAACTCCCTTGAACAATGAGTATACACTTAAAAAATGAAAGACAGGAAGGTAAAATGGGTCCTGTCTGGGGGTGGGGAATCAGTGGGAGAGGGGAGGGTAAAGGAGGGTGAATATGGTCAATGTATTTTGTACACATGTGTGAAAACAGAACATTGAAATTCTTCTAGGAAGCAGTGAGGAAGATGAGGGAGAATTATGGAGAAAATGAATCTAATCAGGATACATTGTATATGTAAATGTCACAATGAAACCCCCGTACCACTAATATATGCTAATAAAAGTGTAAAAAGAGAATAAAAATAGTTCTATTCCAGAAAAAATAAAAATATTATGCTGTAGCTGGAGATGCAGCCTAGTAGCAGAAAGTGTGCTTAGCAATACCTGAAGTCCTTGATTCAATCGAAAGGGGAAAAGGGAGAGAAGGAGGGAGGGAAGGAGGGAAGGAGAGAGGAAGTAAAGACTATCATGCTATCCAATTGACTTTACCTTAATTTATGTTGCCCAGGACCTTGAGGGTCTTTGCTATGAGATGAGAGAGCAAGATAGAATGAATGAGAAGATAGTAATATCAAATTTTAAGAGTAGCTGAATGACCAATTCATTAATTTAAAAAAAATTGTTGAGCACTTACTATATGATAAGTGTTGACTTGGAATACACAATAAAAATTAAAACATTTTTCCTTGATTCACAATGTCATTCCTGTAGAGGTTTATTTCAATGTGGATGGAGCAGGAAAGAGCAGGTGTGGGCAGGAGGTGTGACAGATTGTGAGGGAGAAGACAGAACTTGAAGGAATGAGATCAGTAAATGTAATCTTCATGTCTAAAGAGCTACCAATGAAACTATAATGATGATAATACATTTTTTTGAATACTATTTTATACTTCATTTAATACTTTAACACAACTTGTTTAATTTCAGATATAAAAGAATTATTAAAAGGAAAGTTATTTTGCCTAGTGACCAATCACACTTGTATCCACAGGAGCAGAAAAAGAAAGCTAAGGTAAATTAGGATCAGATCATCCTGAATCAGAAGTCCACAGATCTGTGGAGTCCGGGTGGGGAGAAGAAAGTGAGAACCAGTAGCTGACTGTCTAAGAAATCAGCATCTTAAAAATGTTCTAGTGCAATGTGTGCAAAACTACTTTTGGCAGAAGAATAACCTTCAGAGTTTACTTAAAATAATCTACCCCTAGACACTCTGATTCAGTAGGCTGAGGTGAGAAAGGCTTTTTAAAGACACTATTCCAAAGTGGGAGAATGAGCAGGTAATAAGGAAGAAAAGTATACTTTAGTAGGACAAATGAGAAGACAAAAATGGGAAAGTCAGCTATAATTATAAGATAAATCTTTTGGTAATACATAAAAAATATATTTAAACGACTGAATCAGACAAATAACAATTAATAATCTGTCATCTGTTTAATGTGTGGGAAGCAACATATTACATACTCCCAATTCTTTACCTTTATCTTCACAACAGTCCTGCAAGGTATTGTTATTATTATTATTAATTACTATTATTCTTATTATCATCCTCAGGTAAGAAATCTAAAGATCAGGGAAGTTTTAACCTAAGGAAAACTGGGATTCAAACACAAGTCTGTTTGAGCTCAGATTCCTGTTCTCTGCACTACAATGCAATTCCAGGTTATAAACATATGTTGCTGTGGAAATGAGTACAAATCTTTAATGCAGGGACTCAGTGAGGATGACAATTATTATGATACTAATGACACTTTAAATATTTAAGAAAGTGGAACCAGACTAAGTAAGAGTGAAATTATAGAACCAAAGGTGAGAAGGAATTATTCTTCAAGGCTGGAATACACTTATTTCTGCAACAAAGAATGAATTACAGGAAAACATATAACATGTCAACGTTTATTGTGTTTATTCTGGGAGTAGGCTGTGTCCAATTTACTGATAATTACTGTTCACAGGTTCATTTTCTTTGTTCATTTTAGAGCTTTTCCTTTACTGTCAAATTCATTTGTTTGATTACTCATTTTTTCTCTAAATGAAGATTTAACTTCTCATTTTTAATTATTTGATAGAACAGACTGGCAGCTATCCACTAAAGGAAACCATTGTAAAAATGCAAGCAATAAAACTTTTTGAGCTTTTAAAAGTATCTGTGGTAGAAATAAGAATTCTGGCAAAGCAAAGTGAAAATGATGGTAATTTTTAAAAGTCTAAGCCTGAGATTGAAGCAGACCACACAGTGCCTTTTCCATCTACTGTTACTGACTTTGATTCTCTCAGAGATAATCCCATTTCTTCAGGTGTTAGACACTGAATGAATTCCAATAATCTTTAGTTATGGACCAAATGGCCATGATAAAATAGAAGCATGAGAAATCTCAGCAATCATTTCAGAGTCACTAGTCCACTATTCTATTAGAATTAACTTACTCTTCAAGGTGAAAAGTATTTCCCTGGACACAGAGGTAAGTGATGAACACCACTGAGATGTCTCTTGAAGCTCAGGCTTTATCCTTTGGCATCAGGCAGCAAGATTGGAACCTTTTATAATGGCAGTCTGCCCAAGGCCTTCATGCCAAAACGGAACTAAGAATTCCCTAATGTGCACCTTGAAGCAGAATTACAAATTAAAGATGCATTATGGAAGTGAACAAAGTAAATGTGAAAAGTAGCTTAAAGTGAACAAAAATTAGCTTTCTCATTACCCAGAAAGTGAGGCTAAAAGAAAGCTGATTTATTAACAAACTTTCAAGAAAACACTACAATTAGTGTAAAGTACTGATTCTCAGGGCAACCATAATAACTGAGTTCTTCTATTAGGAAGTTTAAGTTCAAGTTAAAGATAATAAAGGGATCAGAAAGAAAGCTGGGTGTGGTGTCTCATGCCTATAGTCCCAGCACCTGGGAGGCTAAGGCAGGAGAACCTTAAGTTTGAGGCCAGGGCTACACAGAGAGTGACTGAGTGAGTGAGTGAGTAGTGAGAGAGTGACAGAAAGACACAGAAAGAGGTGGATACAGAGAGAAAGATATCAGAAAGAAAAAAGTGTAAAAGCAAAAAAATTGGCTGATGTTATTTTAAGAAAATATACACAGTAATACTACCAATCAGCTGGTTCATTATGGTGTACCAGATATATACACAGAATGACATATGGTACACACGAATCATTAAAATTAGAGAAAAAACAGGATGTTGTTAATGCCCATTTTCCATATGATTAGCTGAAAAAAATCTGCCTTAAAAATAGTCTTTCTTAATTACACAGGAAAGATAACAGGAAGGAATTCAAAATTTATCAAGGATATTAAAATTCATAATGCAAATAATTACACATACTTTCCTATTTTCTTATAGTAACTTCCTTTATATATGTTGTCAGGAATCAAACATAGCTTTTATAAATAAGACTTCTTTGTTATCACTTATACATTATTATATAGGAGAAATGTGACTTGACTTAAGATACTAGCGATTTTATGTTTTGAGGAAGTCAGTGATACAGTTTAACTGGTTATTTCATTTTGTCTTCAAAAAGAACTGGTGAAGCATTCATTATTTGAAAACTTAACCAGTCAGAATAATTCCATCTTAGAGCTCTTCTCAAAAGTCTGCACCAAAATGCAGGCATCAAACAGTCTTCTTCCTGCCTATTCCCTGAAATATCAATTCAATAAATGTTTATTAAACATGTGAGGAACTAAAAGAAAGATATACAAATAAACATGTATTTAGATCAATGTTTCCCTGTCATCAAGGAACTTATGAGCAAATCACAAAAAGAAGATTCATGAATAAGTAACACAAAGAAGATTATTGAATTTATATAACATTTATAAATATAACATGATATCTGAGCCAAATATTTAATTTAAATAGAAGGATCAAAAAAGGTATTATGAAGGATGGTTTTACAGAAGTAAAGATGGTAGGGAAGAGAAATATATATAGATGAAAAATTGTGAACACAGAAATGAGGAAGGACAAGGCATCTTGGGAGTAATCCATTTCACTGGAACATATTTGTGTAAGACATTACTAGGAGATAAAGCTGAAAATATATGCCATGGCTAGAAATGAATGGTTTTGAATGCCTCTGTTACAGTTTGTATTTAATCTTTGCAGTGAGGACCAGCACTAAGTTGGTGGTGTGATCAGAACTGCACTTACAGCAGTTGGTAATAGCTTACAATAAACTGGTGTAGATGAAGAGAAGAGATTAAAGGCAGGCGGGTGGGTAAGAGGCTGCTGCAATAACTGAAGTAAGGTATCATAATTGAGAGTCTGGGATCATTAAAATGGCAGTAATGATGAAAAGATAGGGTAAGTCAATCAAAGATATTAAGAAAAGGCAGGGCGACTTAATAGTTAGGATCATGAACTTGTAATACACTAAGTCAAAAGTTTTTGCTAACTACCCTCCAATTACATCCCTCCTATCTTGTATTTATACTGCTGAATTTTGTAATCTAAATATGGGATTTTATATTAACTCCATTGAATTCTGTGTTGTTTCTTTGGCCAAAAATGTCAGTCTATTGAGCTAATCTTTCAAAGAAGTTCGATCATTGCATTTTTGCTATTTCTAAGATGTGGAAATCTGGTAACGATAGATATCTTTTCAAGGTTAAAATAATCATTAAAACTAATCCAAAAACCAAATATTTGACAGGTCACTAGAGAAATTCCTTCTACACTAACATTGAATAACTATCCAACAGTCTGAAGAAAGTTGGACAAAGTCTATGAAACATAAAAATCAAGATGGCATATCTTTAGCAGCAAAAAAAAAAAATAGCTCTTTTCTATGGCTGAAATAAAACCATAGTAAACATTTTTTAACTGATGAAGAAACTAAGTTTGGAAACACCAAGTAATTTTCAAAGGTCACCTTGCTGGTAAGTAGAACAGGCTTGTGAAGCCAACTCTGTCTAACTCACAATCTCAATGCCCGAAACTGCTAGACTGCTATCTCCCTACGAAAGGTGGCTGAGATTCTGTGTTCAGTAGGACAAACCTCTCCTTGAACTCTGACATTCATCTCCAAATAATTAAACATGCTTTCCCCTTATAATGATTTATGTACAAGAATATTTGTACTTTTACTTGCAGTGTTTGCCTTCTTATGCATTTATTCATTCAATGAACCTTTACTGAGAGGTCACTACATGCAAGGCACTGTGCTAGGCAGGATGCAATTACAGAGATCAATCAAATACATATCCTACCGCCAAGGAGTCTATAACAAGTAACAGGCAAATGTATACTTACGAGACAAGGTAGAAGAAGATGGGCCATGAAAGGTAAAAGCAATTGTGTTAGGAGTTCAGAAGAATGATTCTTGTCATAGCCACTTTATCTCAAAGATCTTCCTAGATTCATTAGAGGTATAAAATTGAGGTAAAAAAATAGGGACAAAAATCTGATCATTGTGATTTTGCATTTGTGTGTGTGTGTTTATGTATGTATGCTTAATGATTTTTCAAAGTATTAATAAATACAGGCCAACAGAATCTTAGCTCTACATATTCCCTAGAAAAATGTTAGGAGGATTCAAACCTGGCTAAACACACAGTAGCCTTGAGTCACCACTTCCAAAAACTTTGTTCAACTATGTAAGATACGAACTGCTGAAGTTAGAAATTTCCTTCTCAACACTGTGTGTATTCACAATGAGATAGTAGCTACCAAGGCTTAAGATTTAGCGCCACTATTTTAAAAATCACATGTTAAAGAATTAGTTCTAATTCTTTAAGAAGACCCTCCTCTGTTTATGTTCTCTGGCTTTTAGGGGAACTGAATGAGAGAACCACAATTATGAAACTGGATATTCCTGATCACAGGCTCCTGAAGTGAGTTAGAATGAGTTTGAAAATGAAGTTTGTTTCAGAAACACTAATTAGGTTTTAGACAACCTAATTTGACTCACTGACCTTTATGACTTGATGATTTTGGTACCATTTGACGTAAGTACAGTCTCCAAAAGCAGCGACCCCTCCCCTGCAAAGTGCTCTCAAGGAGTTTATAGATGTTTGGTGTAAATGGAGATCTTTAAGGTGAATCTTGAAATCCTGAAATATTAAAATAAAATATCTCACCCTTACAAGATTGACATGTAATTAAAGATTTTGAGGTGGATAAGAAAATAACATGAAAGAGGTGTTTTGGCAGAGCAAAACTGCACAAAATCTGCAGGGTTTTCAAACACAAGCTTCAGTTGCTACCGGTGTCCAGGTTCTCCCTCAGGAAGAAAATGTGAAATGTAAAAAACATTTCATCCTTCAAACTGCTTATTTATTTCTTGGAGCCATATGCTAATGAAGCAATAATGCTTTTTCTATTTCAAATCTAAGAAAAATGCTAAATTTAATCTGCTCTGATGCTATTTACATTATCATCAGATTTTCTGTGGTATGGTATGTTCACATTTAAAAATTGGACATAGTTTAAACATATGGAGAAAAAAATCAAACAAGGGACTTGGGGAAAACAGATGAAGAGAATTGAAAATTTTCTTCAGGTTATCTTACATTCTTTCAAAAACCTAAATTTTTCATAGGTTGGTAAAGAATGTAAAGATATTTATATTTGTGCAAAATTTACATTCTAGATTATATAATGTCCTAACTCAACTTAGAAAATGGTTTCATATGCATATTATATGAGTATTTAAAACAGACTGACTTTTGAATTAAAATGTAAGCAAGACAAAATGTAATTTTAACTTGAGCTGGCCTTTATATTAAATGCAAAACCTTTAATTGAATATTGTCGCTCACAATACAAATTTAATTTTTAACTCAGTAATATCAGTATAATTATTTAATCACCTTACTGGTAATATTTAATAAAACCAAAGATCTCTGATTCAAAAATAAAAGTTCTTACATAAAATGGCTGGTTTTGTATTTTAAATTCCTGAATCAGACTGCCCTCTACTGGAAGAAAAAAGTCAGTGAAAGTTACACTGAACTAACAATAGCTAAAAATACTCCCAAAGTTCAAGCCACATCACATGTAAAGTACATTTATGAATAATACAGATGTTACAAAACATATTTTCCTTTCATCTTTTATCCAAATATTGTGGCATTACTTATCATGTTATAATGAATAGGCTAAATGTTTTATATAATGTGAAATTAAATTTTAACTGGACCTAAATATCATTCATAGAGCCAGAAATATGAATAATAAAAATGTATTCCCCATTTAAAATTCTGATATAATATAGAAATAATTGAAATCAATTAGGGCTATTGTCAGTATGTAGCTTGAATTTTCCTTGATAATTTGAAAGCCTCCCTGCTGAAGGAGGTTCAAATTCACATATTGAAATCCCTCCCCGTGTGATGACTGTGGCACTGGGGGACTTTGGGAGGCAATCAGGTCAGGAGGCTATCACCCTCATGAATATGGTTCGTGGCTATATAAAAAGACACCTGAGGGCTTTGTTTTTACTCTCTGTGCTCTCAGGTATGTGAGGAAACCAGGAAACAGCCCTCCCTAGTTAGTTCTCAGCTCTGCTGGCAGCCTGATCTTGGTCTTCCCATCTTCCACAACTGTGAGAAATATTCTTTAAGCTACTTGATCTAAGGGAACCTATGACATCAGTCCAAACTAAGACACTCCCTAATTCAAGAGACTCAGAAACTCCTACATTGAAGAATTGGTACAGTAGGTCAGACATTTGTGGTGTTATCAAGACCGCAGCTCTAATACTTCATCTCTGGTCTAATTACCTCATCAAGATTCTAGCAGATTTTTGGTTCCCTAGACCAACTGTGTGCCTGTTAGAATAACCTGAGAGGTTCTTAAAAAGAGCAATTCTCAGCCACGCACAGGTGACTCACGGCTATAATCCTAGCTACTTGTGAGGCTGAGATCGGGAGAATTGAGGTTTGAGGGCAGCCCATGTAAATAGTTCATGAGACCCATCTCCAAAATAACCAGAGCAAAATGGACTGGAGGTGTGACTCAAGCAGTAGAGTGCCTGCTTTGCAAATCATGAAGACCTGAGTTCAAATCCCAGTTCCACCAAAAAAAAAATGCTCAGAGCTACCCAAAATGTGATAAGGTGTCACCATGTAGCCAAACCTGGCCTCTAAGTAACCCAAGCTGGCCTCTAATTCACAATTCTTCCTACATCAGCTTCCTAAGTGTTGGGACTACAGGCATGTACCACTATGCCCAGTTCCCAACATGTGTTTGACTTGGTGTGGTACCTGAGGTATTAGTACTTATTTTTTAGAGCCTCTCCAGGTAAATCAAACATACAACCATTGAGTTTCTCCTTTAAAATACCTAACACACACCTGCCACTATTACCTTACAAAAATGTCACCTTCGTGAGAACTGCCCTACTCAACAATTTATTCTCTGCAAGTTTAAACTCCTGACTAGTTTGCAATCTACTGATCTGCCTGTGTTATTTAATGGTACTGTTGAGTGAACCTCAGACTGCCTGGGTTCAGATCCTGGCTCTGATACTTACTGTGGGAACTTGGGAAATCATCAAAGCTCTCTGTGCCTCCATTTTCTCATCTGTAAAATGGGAGAAATAATACTATCCATCTCAGAGGGTTATTATGAGTTTTCTACAATTGTTAAGCATTATCACTACTAATCCAACTTTATTTCCCACTATTTTCAAAACTAACTCTCATAGCAAACCATTTTCTTCAAATTATATACTAATTCTCACCTCTATACTTTCACTCACACTGCTTCTTCTGGCTGGAATTCTCTCATTCATTCCTTCCAAAAACAAGTGCAAGGGACATCTCGCCTTCCTCCAGGACACATTTTAATATCTCCCTCCCTCCAGGAAGACTTCGATTAATACCTATATATCTTCACTGATTTCTCCCTTTTTAAAAGTTTCTTTGACCACAAGGTAGCTTACTATAAGAAAAGTAGCTGGAAATTTAAAACATTGGCTGAGTTTGAATACTCACTATGCCACCTGCCAGGTGAATCATTTCCTAAATCTGTAACTCCACTGTTAAGATTGCTTAATAGCAACTTAAACAGAGTAGGAAATATCAAGTACCTAGTAAATGTCAACTCATCATATACACATATACATAGGTATATACATGTGTATATATATGCTTTATGTGTTAGTCTTGTCTGTACATGGTAATTGAAGGCTTCTTGGGATGGGTATTCTGAACACCTTAAAGTCAAGAACCATATTTTATATTATTGCTATAAACTTATAATTCAAAATGTGGTAACAGGCATCTATATTGTGATACAAAAGTATTTCATTAAGCTCTTTGCATAATTCAAGGAGACAATTCATACCAACACTCTGGAAAAACATTTTTGATGAATGGAAACAAATATTCAACAAAACAGAGAATGAACACAAAACACAGACTATAGAGAAGGGTCAATATAATTGGATTACTTTTTAAACATTCGATAATAAGTTTCTATCACATTCATCTTCTGAAAGGCCAGTTCCATGCTGTCTTTTATCTGCCAAAAATCCTTTAGATTTTTTTCTCATTCCCTAAAAATAAATACAAAAATTCTTAGCCTGACATTCAAAATCATCCATGGCCTTCTTCTAATTCTTCTAATCTTATCTCTAATCTTATCTCTCATTTTCCTCTTTATAAATTTTATTATTCCAAATAAATAGAACTACTTGCTCTTACCCCTATATACTGTTTGCTTGTATGCCTCATATAACCATTAATATTTTATATGGCAATAGTTTTAAAGGTCTGTCACAGGAACAAAGGGTGGTGTAGGAACATAGAGGCTAAAATATCAAGAACTTATAAATTCAATTTGTGAGCATTAACTTCTCTCTTACCACTATCACAATACAATCTTCAGTTTATAAAAACAAAAACAAAATTTGGCCATCTTTTCTTCAAAGTATGTTACCTTCTCAATGTCAAAAGTCCCTGCTATCACTTCCTAAAAGGTATAGCCTTTGTGTCATAGTCTCCAAGCAGAGTGCACAGACCCCAGGGTACACAAGATATTTATTGAGTAAAAGAAAAACAGTTAGAGATTCTATTTTGAACTTATTCTTTACTCTCCTCCACCCAAATTTCTCAAATAATAAATCTCTCAGAATTTATATATTATTAAAATGCCAGTATACAGATATACATAATTTATATGTATATTAGAGATATTTGCTCAGTATTTGTTTACTAATGGTATGTACAACAAAAAAGATTTACAAGCTACTGATACATAAAATTAGGACTTTAGGGGGAATCTGTGGGCTTAGAAGTAGACGGCAAGAAGCTGTTAGTTGAGAAAAACCTTTAGGGATGGATCTAAAACCCTGAACATCATCTCTTATTTATGTGACTTTTAAGAAGATGTTAAAATACAATTGATTTGTAATATAGAGATAGCATATACCTGTTTTAGATTTTTTTTAAAACAGGCCATTTTATCCTGACTACTATAAATATTTCATTAATATAAAATGTTCATTCTTTAAAACCTACAAGCTTTTACTTCAATGCATTGTAATTATTCATAAAGAATTGTGGGGGCAATAATGTAATGCTTTACAAAAGACCATGTGGTAAAAGAAAACTGAAGTGAAATGAGAAAAAAAGTAGGACTAGGAGGTAAGTTTAGTCATAGAACTAGATTAGCAAGTGCTATGCAGGGAAATGGTGTCATGGCTCACTAAATGGAATGAATGTCCTCAAATTAGACAGTTGCTATACTTAGAATTTTTTAAATTTTTCAATAATATGACATACTTAACACAGTCCACTCTTTTATTGGCTTCTAAGTAAAGTATAATGCTCCTCAAATAAGTTAAGTTCTAAAAGTAAGCAAAGGGTTTACCTCACAACCATGTATCTCCTTTAATACCAGCATGTGCTATAAATCCTTCTAGTACAGAACAAAAGTAAGCTTATAAATCTTAATTTTAAACTGCTTCTCTACAGCTTTTCTTGCTATTGTGTTAATGTAAAAGTCCATAATGAGAAGAACCTCTAACTCACAGAGGAGAACCCCCGAAGGATCTGCACATCATGAAAAATGCAGTTGGAGTTTTTCCACAATGTCTTTTCCTAGTGGCTCAGGGAGTGATTGAGGAACTGCACACAAGGTTTGGCTCTTTTTTCTTCAAGTGGGGTTTGATTGAACTTATAGAGGAAATGGGAAAGACAGACAAAGGGAAGGTTTTCTTCTTTGGAACCTATCATTTTATGCCCAATAAAACTAAATGAACATATGAGGGGATCTAACAGTAGAGAGCCCATCATAAGCTGTAAGTGATTTATCAAAGCATTTCTTCCCCTACACATGCAGAGAGCACAAAACCCAATAAACATCAGAGAAAGACTAACAGGGAAATTGACACTTGACTGTGGTGGAATTTGATAATCTAATAATGCACCAAATTCCATGCCACTTGGGTCATACACTGAACTGGCAAAGACAGACGTGTTGTCTTCATTTCCCCCCTTACTTACTACACTCTGGCTTCCATTTTTCCCAAGTTCTTCCTCTGAAATCTTGCTCAAATTATCTAAGTAGTGGTCTGATATTGTGTGGCACAAATCTTCAAAAGAATAATCCTTTTCTTGACAGAGTTTTATTTCATCCAGGAGTTTTGATAGTTCTCCAGTCACAGTTTCACCTATAAGAGCATAATTTGTTCAGAAGTTTCTAAAGAGACTATTGCTAAACTTAACATTATTTAACGAAAATATGAATGCTGTGGTGACAGAACTCAAAATATGATGAACAAGAGTAAATAGAAACATCTGGATAAAATGAGACACTAACCTATATTAACACAAGAAAATTAACAAATAGAAGAGATACCAATTTTACCTATATTTATTCTTTCTCAAAAAAATGAGCATTGAAAGTTTACATATATGTAGTAAATAAAGCATCTCAAATTATAATTTCTAGAGTTTCATTTCTTTCAAGATTTAACTTTTAATAATCTTTGATTGGCATTTCATTTAACTAATGGAATTCATTGAGTGATTTATTAAAAACCTTGACACAGTGCTGATAGACTACTTCCTGGATCAATAAACATAAAGAGCAGAGCTTATTAACAAATGATGACATCAGTGGGTAATTAGAAAACAAAGAATTTGTATCACCTGTCAAAACACAAATATTTTATAGGGTGAAAGCAAATATGCACTTTTAAACAGTGTCAGAAAAGTACTTTATACTTACAATTTATTCTGAAAAAAATTCTAGCAGTTACAATACAGACCTTGATTTTTTTATCCTGAATTAAAATATATTTAGGATCTGTTTACCATGGATGTATGGACATTTAATTCAGTTTCACTGATCTATGAGCCTGTCATTATGCTAGTGTCACATTATTTTGAGTAGTATAGCTCTTCAACAACAATGCCAAGAGCCTACAATGTAGGAAATATGGACTCTTCAATGACTAATGTTAGGTAGTGAGATATACATGTACAGAGGATTGAAACAGGACCCTTATCTAACATCATATAAAAAAGTCAATTCAAAATGGATTCAAAATTTAAATTTGGACTTGAACTCATAAACTCCCAGAAGAAAACATTGATCAACATTGATTTGAAAAGTTATTTTTTAGATATGATACCAAAAGCATAGGTAAGAAAAGCAAGACAGACAGTGGAATGGATTGTAGCAAACTAAAACAGCTT
Source organism: Castor canadensis (assembly GCF_047511655.1). Taxonomy (NCBI): domain Eukaryota; kingdom Metazoa; phylum Chordata; class Mammalia; order Rodentia; family Castoridae; genus Castor; species Castor canadensis. The sequence continues at coordinate 136,751,035 of NC_133393.1, forward strand.
CTGGGGCCAGGCACTATGGTTCATGCCTATAGTCTCAGCTATGCAGGAAGTGGAGATATGAAGATCTTGGTTAGAGGCCAGCCCAGGGTGGGGGAGTTAGTGAGACCCTATCTCAAAAAACAAGCCAGGAATGGTGATCTTGTCTATAATCTCAGATACATGGGAGGGTAGGTAAGGTCCAAAGTTGACTCAGGCAAAAAGCCCAAGACTCTATCTGAAAAAGGGGCTACTACCTTGGCTCAGGTAGTAGAGTGCTTGCCTAGCAAGCATGAGGCCTTGAGTTCAAACACCAGTTATCAAACAAACAAACAACAATAACAACAAAAAAAATCCTTAGTATTACCAAGAATTAAATAATAAAATGACAAAACCTTCTGCACAGCAAAGAACACAATCCATAGAGTAATAAAGCAACTTATAGACTGGAAGAAAATCTATGCAAACCATATGTCTGACAAGTGATTAAATATAGAACAACTCAATAGCACAAAACCAAGTAACTCAAATTAAAAAATGATCTAAGGACCTCAACAGTCATTTCTACAAAAACGGCACACAAGTGGGCCAACAAATACACAAGAAGGTGCTCAACATCACTAACAATCAGGGAAGTATAAACCAACACCTCACACATGTTAGCATGGATATTGCCAAGAAGTAAAACATGACTAGTGATGGTGAAGTGTAAAGAAAAGGAACCTTGCACACTGTTGCTGGGAATGTAAAACAGTACAGCCATTATTGAATGAAGTACTGTAATGTAATGACAGACTATTATTCAGTCTTAAAAGAAGGATGTCCTGCCATTTGGGATGATATGGATGAAACCAGAGGTCATTTTGCTGAGGGAAATAAGGCAGGCACAGACAAATACTGCACACTCTCACATCTGTAATCTATAAAGTCTAACTCATAAAAACATGATAAGTAGTATTAATCATATCGTATTGAACCTGGAATTTGCTAAGATAGTTCATCTTAAGTGTTCTCACCACAAAAAGAAATGTAACTCTATGAAGCAACAAATTTTTAATTAGTTTGATGGTAGCAGTCCACTCACAATTTATATATATATATATATATATATATATATATCACATTGTATTTTTAAATACAATTATTTGTCAAGTATACCTCAATAAAGCTAGAAAAAAACACATTTGTGAAAAAACTCCGGGCATATCTACTCCATATTAATGTCATGCAGCAGGGATTGTTACCTACTTTGCTTGCTATGTCTCAGAGCCAAATATAGTACCTAGGAAGTAGCGGAAAATCTACAAGTGTGGAGTGAATAAATGTATAAAACACAGTGTGTAGGATAACATTTATTAGGCTTGAATTTCTTTTATTAGCCTTATGCCTAGACAACAAATTTGTTCAAAAGTCTAGTGTAGTTTATCATAACTAGCTACTCACTTTTGGTCTTCTGGGAGGGAGATTCGACGGGAGATGAAGCGTGAGTTTCTTGGGTTGTGTCGTCCTGTATGTGCTCCTCAAGGACTGCTGGTCTTCCCACGCCTTCTAGATACTCTGTGTGTAGACGTTTTGAATTACACACTTAAATTAACTTATAATAAAATCAATAACTGAACTTTATGTTTTACTTCTGATGATCCATTTTTCATTTATTTCCTCATACAATAAATATATCCTAAGCTTTTTTAAAAGACGTTAAAAAACAAAAGAACTGCATGATGTCATGTTAATTTAAAATTTTTAAACAAATATGTTGCATTTCCTTAAATAAATGTCTCTGAAGATTTAAAGCTCTCTGAAAGATGCTCTGAGTAGACATGATCACTAAAACAAAGATGTTCAACTCAGATGAATCCAGCCATCAGTTAGATAAAATATGAGGATGAAATGCGCTAAGTTTATTTTATAATACTGGTGTAATATTGAAAGACAAACATGATTTGCATACTAAACTACACTTACACAAAGAAATAATATTCATTCTCGTTATTCTTATAGTAATGTCCTATACTCAGCCTATCTTTCTTTCTTCCTTTTGTGATAAAGAAATAATAATAGAAACACCAGGTAAAACTTAAGTAGTGCTTACTATGTGCCCGCTATGGTTCTAAGTACTTGACATAAATTAACTCATCTGATCCTTATAAAACTATGATACATACACATTACTATCACAAGTTTGGGGTTTTTTTGAGACAGAGTCTCAGTATGTACCCCAGGCTAGCCTCAAACTCAAAATCCACCTGCCTCAGCCTCCTATTGAAGATTATAGGCATGCACCCCTACACCCAGCTCTATCTCAGTTTTAAAGCTGTCAAGTAAAAGAGCATTATTAACTTGTTCGTGTTCATATAGCTAATACGATGGAGCCAGATAGTCACGGAACATGAAAAATCTCACAAGGAAACAATGTTGAATTTAGAGATGAAATGTCAACTAAAACCTAGCCTCAATGTCATAGAAATAATAAAGAGCACATAAAGCATGTTTAATCAGAAAGTGTGTGTGCCACCTTTGTGTGACACACATTGTGTCAGCAATGATATAAAACGAAAGCCGGTATTTCTGGAGATGCCAAAACTTTGGAATTTTAGCTGAAAGCTGAGATCTTTTAATGTTGACAGCTAATTCAATTTTTTATAGAAACACAGCGTAGCCCAAAATACAAATTCTGAACAAAATATATCTGCTATATATCAAAACTATTTGGCGCATGAGTGGCTAGTTTATAGCTTCCTTATAAGGGATAAACCCACAGATAGCTTCTCATTGGGATCTTTTGTTTGTATTCCTTATTCAGAAGGAACCTATTTCCTAAGAATCCAGTGAAGGTAATTTGTCTTTCATGCCAATGAATTGTGTCCTCATACCATCCAAATAGTTTTTACCAAAGAGCAATTCTACTCGGCAAATTCCACCAGGAAATGAAAGCAATCTACGGAATTCTATCTGCAAAATTTCTGAATATGCAATAACTACGTAATTGAATAGCAGTTTTGTAAAACAGTAATAATAGCTACTATAAACCAGCTTTATTTCAATAACAAACTTCGTTAAATTTAAAATGTACCAGTGAACTTGAAGTCTAGGAGTTTAAAGAATAAAATGTGTTTACATTCTCAAGTTTACCAGTAATTTGAAAAATCCAAAGATGTCCCATAAGCCCTACCACAAATTGACACATCTAATGAATCTTGACCATTTTAAGGGAGCAGAGATAGCGTACTCCTATATAATAACATTTGCATCTACATTGAACTAATGCCACATGTTTAAGAATGTCCATAATTATAACATGATCCCTTTTTAGTGGGTAATATTTATTTTACTTTTCCCAAAAGGCAAAATATACACAAGCTTTGGGACTTTTTTTTTTAAGTTCAGTTAGAGGCATAAGTCCAATATGAAATACAAGTGCCTAGAGGGAGAAGATGGATAAAAATGGTGTATGCCACTCATTCTTAGCTTTCATTCAACTTGATTTTAATTTGAACTAATGTGAAAAGACATTCTTGTATTTTCTGACTTATCTCTGTGTGCGCTGGATGTGAAATGAACTTCTTTATTCACAAGAAAACTGCACAGGTCTGAACTTTCCTAGAAGGCTTGGAAATAGAGAAGAGAGCATAATGACCCCTCTTTGGCCTTTGTTAACTCCCATATCCACATGTCCTCTGTCCCAACTGGGTTAAACTCATGTATCTCCCTACAGAACAATGCTATTCTTCAGTGCCCAACTAACGGCTGAGAAACTATCCTGCTTCCCTCCAGCTACACTTGCAGCCAATCTGTAACAACTGCAGGAGATAATCACTGCTGCATGGTGCAAGAGTTAACTAAAAGTACAGAAAGAACATCTAAGTGTTTACGGTAATGTGGTACATGCCAGGCCTAATCACCAAGTCAAAAAAATCGTTTAAATCTAAATTTTTCAAAGATTAAGTTTTAAATCAAATGGAAAAGTATGCAGTTCTGCAAATGAAAAAGTAGCATCTAGATGGATGTAAAATCTTCAATAGACCTAAAGTCTGCAGCTAACTACAAATGTACGAAAATGATCTTTATCAAAAACAAAGGCTGGCCAGACTGAACTATCTTGTACAACTGGAATTAGGGAGAAAACAGTCAGTATTCTTTCAGCCAAAGACAGTTTTGGCTGCTGTTATTCATCCAGTACTCAGTACTGACTCCGCCACTTAGCATAGAATAGATATAGGAGTTTGAGCAAGGCATTTACTCTCTTCGTGCTTTAGTTTCCCTTATGTGCAAAAAGAGAAATATTATCTGACTTATACACTTCACAGTCATAGAAATGAAAAACTGAAAAATCTCCAAAAACTCTTAACATATTATGTAAATGTAAGATAATACTAAACCATCACCTCACCATTTTACATAGCCTCATTAATTTCAAGCAACTACTATGTATTTACTACCTGGGTTTTAAAAAAAATTTATAAATATCAAGTAGTGAATAAATACTTTAACTTTTAAAAATATAATGAAGAGTTGAAAAGCAGAACTAAAACATTTTAAATAGTATTATTTATGTTAACATATACTAGGAAGAAGTACAAGTAATGAGTTCATTCAAAAGTAAACACTAACCAAAAGTCCAAAAGAAAACTATGACAACTTTAACTTAATCTTGACTTTAATGCAAACTCATCCATCATTCAATGTCATCTACCTTGTAAGAGTGCTGCGATCTGGAGAGACTTCTGAGATGGATGTTCTTTCAGAATGTCTAAGACAGTTCTGCCTAAACTGTCCTTTATGTTGGCATCAATTCCTGAAAGAAAAAAAAAAACTAGTTGTACCACTGGAGTGTCCTCAAATGATACTGTTAATATATAACTGCTCTAATTTCAAACATATATAGGCCAAGCACTGAGAGAGGTTTAAAAAATTAAGTTATACACACACAAGATTTTATTAAGAAAGAAGGTGGGGACGTACTGCTACCAAAGATTAAGAGCGTTCTTGATAACGAATTAAATCTTAAAGGTCATGGGCTCAATCATTAAAATTATTTTCCAGGAGCCTATCATCCCTTTTGGGCTGTAGCTGGTTAACTAAATAGTACATTATCAAGCTAAAAAATATTAATTTATAATGCAAGTGTAAAGACCATGTGATTTATATATTCTGTATAACATGGTAAAATATTTAATAAATGATAATCATGTACCATGTGAGTAACAGAAGAATACTTTTAGAATATTTCAACAGTCACAAAATTTGAAAAGGCATGATTATTCTCAAGTGCACAAATACAAGTGTCCAAATACTGCTTCTCCATGACATTTGCTTATGCCAGATTGCTCACTGTTCAACATCAGCCACTTATCATCCGCCTCGGCAACCTCTTAAACTGTGTAAATGAAACACCTTTGTTACTATTCCAGTTTGGAAACTATTTATTATACTAAAGAACTTACTTTAATGTATCAGAAAGGTTTCACTACCCTAAAAAACATTTATGAAATTTTCAAACACCTAACTACAAACAAAGCCAGTTCATGGGATCAGGCCCCAGATGAGAGTTCATCATAAGATTATTAAATATTTCCTAAAATTTGTGTCAGGATGTGTGGCCAGAACATATTTAATTGGCTGTCTCAAATAATTTATTATGACTCTACTGAATGTCAAAGTTAAATATACGTGAAATTTTAATTTTGCAAGAGCATAATAGTCTGTCAATGTTCTTATTTTATTTTTCTGCAGAAGAATATAAACATGCTTTAATCCATAACATGAAGGAATAACATCAATTGTTTAGAGGTATGAATTTGTACTCATGTCTTTTGACTCTTAGAGAAAATATGACCTCAATCACAGTTTTATTTCATTTCAATAAGAATAACTGTGAATAATATGTTTATATAAATAAGCCTACTTTATTGTTTCTTCAAGGCATTGCCTCTAAAATGTTACCTTTAATATAAGCCACTGTAGCCAATGAGCAACATCTGCTCAGCTGATGAAGTAACTAGGAAAATTTATACCATGAAGAAGGAATTCAAATCTCTGTAACCATTGTTCACAATATAAAAACCTACGGAAAAATCATGTTCTTTAATAAACGAAGCAAATGTCATAACTTCTCAGGGATCTCTCGTAGAAAGCAGAGATCTCCTTTACCTTTTGGTAGTTTGTCCAGTGTACATAAATGCAATTTAAACATATAAAATCCCAACACAATTTTACCAAACTATCTATTGATTAAAGGAAGGTGCATATTTGTATTAATTTTATCTAAACACCAAAGCTTAATTCTACATGGTATGAATGCATGTATGAAATCTGTAGTGAAGAAAGGATCATTTGTGAAGAAAACTGTCCTTTTCTTTTGTCTGTTTCTGAAACAGAAATACAGGATAGGCTCCATGCAAACCCAAGATAGCTACCTGTTTCTAACAGAACTCGTACAACATCCACCTTTCCAAACAAAGCTGCTTCATGAAGGGCACTCCCTTTTTCTGTCTGAAAAAAAATGAAAAGAAGATATAGTTGCATTTGTAATACTTACAGATTTTTAAATTCTGTCAATGTATGTATTTATACATCTTTTCTGTAATCTTAGCACTCCCTGACTGAAAAGTAGTATGGAATGAAGGAGGGATTCTAGAAACAAGATCCAAAGGCTTTAGTTCACAAAGCAACTCTGCTTCTGAACAGTCAATTGACCTTTTTACATTAAGATGTGACTCACCTTTTCTTAGTCTTGCTGTGCTCAAGTATAAAATAAGAGTAGTAGAACCTATCCACAAAGTTCTGTGAGTGTCTAAGATTTCAATCAGCTTGCATCTATTAAATACCAATTATATAGCAAGAACAGTGGAGGATGGCTTAAGGTATGGAAGTATCATTCTGGTCCTTGTACATCCACATTCTATTTAAGGAGACAGATGTATAATAAATAATTATGACATATGAAATCTAAACAATTTAATGTGGCTCACAAAACCTGAATGATCTTTTCCCTGCTATCCTCGCCAACCACTCTCCTGCACGCCAAAACTCTCTCCCTGACCTCACATTCTATGCTCCAGGTGTACTGACCTCATTCATATTAGGGTCAATCTCTATTTTTTTCCCCAGGGGTCTCAAATGCCAGTCCCTCCACCTGGCAGGATCTAGCTCCCAACCCCTCTTGATATGGCCATCATCCAAACTACTAGTTCTCAGTCTTCAGCATGAATCACAAATCACCTAGAGAGTTCTTTTAAAAACAGGTTTCTGGGCCCCATCCCAAGAGTTTCCATTTCAGTAACCAGAGATGATTTCTATTTCAAACCAGTTCCCATATGATGCTAATGGTCTAAAGAATATACTTTGAGGCCAGGCGTGGTGGCTCATGTCTATAATCTTAGGTACTGGGGAGGAGGAGGTCAGGGGGATTGTGGTTCAAGGCCAGCCCAGGCAAAAATTTCATGAGAATCCATCTCAACAGAAGGGGGAAGTAGTATGCACCTGTCATTCCAGTTACACGGGAAGCACAGATAGGAGGATCACAGTGCAGGCCAGCCTGGTCATAAATGTAAGACCTATTTTTAAAAAAATTAAAGAAAAAAGAGCTAGAGGCATGGCTCAAGTGGTAGAGTGATTGCCTAGCAAATGCAAAGCCCTGAGTTCAAACACCACTGATCCACACAATATGTCAAATCTTACTTAATATAATTTCATTAAGGAAAATGCCCTTTGCCCCTTGCCTAATACTTTTCCTGTATGTTCCATATCAACCTATATTTTCCTTATCTTAGCACTTACAATACCACATTACAATTTCAAGTAATTGCTTATTTCCCTTAATAAACTATAAGCTCAGTGGAAATGTAGATTACATCTATTCTTTTCACTACTGTATTCCCAATGCCTAGAAAAGTACTTGGGAAATGCAGACATTTGGAAATTATTTTGAAGGTACAAAGTGGAGGAAGGAAGGAACATAGGGCAGGAAGGAGAATTTGTGAGTTGCGTAAGTATAGTGCACTGTTAAGACTGATTATGCCTTGAGGAAAATCAAGGAAGACTTCAAAAAGAAGGCTTTTTGAGCTACCCAAACATTTGCTGGTTTTTCTTTTTCTTTTTTTAATTTCCTCCCTCTCTTAAGAATGAAACAAGTATCTCCTCCATCTTCATTGTTGGGTGCAAATGTCAATATGGCTGTTTTGTCCCTTTGTACTAAAAGTAATGTCTCATGTGGAATTTTAATCTCAATTTGAAATAAAAATATTACTATGAGATAATATACAATGCAAGTTTCCTTAGTTAATAAGTGTACTGTATAGTTAACTCAACCTAAAATGAAAAGATTGTCAAGAAGGCTTGAAGAACACTGAATATCAATATCATTTGAACTGCCCCAAAAGAGCTAAGAAAATCAGGACTGGTAATACAGTAGATTTATCTACACCAGCATCCTCACAAACACACTGGCAGGTACCAGTTAGGCTGAACAAACATGTTGCCCAGAGGGAGCTGGGAGGGAGCACAGGAAGAGCAACCTCCCTCCTGGGCCAGATTGGTCATCTCTGCTGTAGGGAGCTTCCACTTGCTGGGGCAGAACAAGCTACATCATGGAAACTCCCACAAGTCAAAAGATAAAGCCCTGACAACCAGCACAGCCCTGCCTCTAGCCCCAAGTATGTCTTGGAAATCTCAGAGTGTTCCTTGGTGGTGTGATCATGGACAGTGTCAGCAAACCCAGCACTGAATCACTGTTTGGAGAACTGTGCAGGTGGAGAGAATAGCCTGGGAGTTGGCAGAAGCCTGGGAGACTCAGTAAGTGAAACTGGAGTCTGGGAGATAGCAGCCTGGTCTCTGGGATCCAGCATGGAAATTTGCAAACAGAATTTTAAGTCCATTTCTCTGTACTGGGTCCCCAGCTCAGAGCCTTACAGGCACTGCGCAGCCATTCTGCCACTGAGCTAAATCTCCAAACCAGAAAGCCCCTACTAGCCTAACCAGTTCAGACTTTAAAAAAAAAAAAATTAAATACTGCTTTGTCACCCTTCTTCCCAAAAATTAAGAAAAGACTGACTTTTTGTTTTTGTCTTTGTAGGTTTTTTTTTTAAATAAGTCTCCTTCTTGCTTCCTTTTCCTTGTTCTTCTTTTTCTCCCTGCTTTTATTGAAGTCCTTATAGGTGAGCCACAATACCTACCTTTTAATATTCAAATTTTAACCATCTCTTTTCCCTCCCTCTCTATATGCCCTCCCAGATTTCTATTTTCTGTCTGCTCATAATAAGATTAGTATATTCTCTTACTTTTCTTTTTTCTATATTCCTCCTTCTATCATCCTGCTTTATTATCATTATTTTTGGCAGATTGTTAGATTTCCAGGTCGCTTTTTTCCTCTTTCTCCTTTTTTTCTCACCATGCCTTTAGCTGAACCATTTCTATTTCCTGCTCCTTTCTCATCACCTCCCTTCCATCTTATTACACCATACATCTTATACTGTTGATTAGTATCCCTCCTGTCATCTTTCCATTACTGCCCTTATTAACTAATGTCATCATAGTTCATGAAGTAGTACCTTTGTTTGTTTATACCTTTAAAGATACTGGAGAAGAAGCAGTGATCATTCTTAATTAGGGATTACTGTACTCTCATAGTGGGTGTGTCTATCAACTGTGACTGCTTCTACAGCTAGTCTTCTTCTCCCTGAGTGGAATAGGGAGATGGAGTCAGTATCTTGATAACAGTGAGTGAACATTTGACTACTGAGTCACACTCCCAGTCTAGTGGAAAGAAAATGCACTACAATCTGGTCACTACCCAGTTTTGCCTAAAAATTGTGAATACTTCCACTAAAAGGTCACCAGCAATTAAAACTGCCAACCAAAAACTGGACTAAGATGCAGAAATCCCAACATGGAAACACAAGTATTGTGAAAAAATAAGGCAACATGTTTCCTCCAAAAGTCACTAATCCCACAATAAAAGACCTGAATGATAGCAAAGTGGATGAAATCACAACCAAAGAACACACACACACACACAAAAAAAAATGATAAGAATGATCAATGAACTTAAGGAGGATATGTATAAATACCTGAATGAAGTCAAAGAGAATATAAAGAAACAGCTGAATGAACTCAGAAAGAATTCAAGTAAACAACTGAATGAAATAAGGAAGATAATGCAGGATATGGAAGAATTCAATGAAGATTTAAAATTCTGAAAAAATCAAATTGAAATTCTGGACACACAAACCTCAATAACTCAACTTAAAATCTCAGTTGGAAGCCTCACCAATAGAATGGAATAAGCTGAAAATAAAATATCAGGAATGGAAGATAAAGTAGAGGAATTACAATACTCAGATAAAGACAAAGAAAAAATATTGTTAAAGTACAAACAGTACATGCAAGATCTCTGGGAAACTATTAAAAGACCAAACCTACAAATTGTGGGTATAGAAGAAGGAGAAATGGTGCAAGCTAAAGGCATAGCAAGTAATGATAGCATAATTTCTCCAATCTTGAGAAAGAGAGGGTTTTCCAGGTATAGGAGGTTTATAGGATACCAAACAGACAAGATAAAAAAGAATTTCCCCAAGGCATTTTATTGTTAAAACACTAACTATACAGAACAAAGAATATATATATTCTGTACACATATACATGCAGAATAAATATCTTTATGAATCACATATACACAACAAAGGAAGAATATTGAAAGCAGCAGAAGAGAAGCAATAAATCATTTATAAAGGCAAACCCACTGGATTAAGAGCAGATTTCTCAACAGAAACTCTAAAAGCAAGGAGGGCATGGAATGATGTATTCTAAGCCCTGAAAGAAAATATCTTTCAACCTATATTACCATATCTGGCAAAGCCATCCTTCATAATTGAAAGAGAAGTAAAAACCTTCCATGATATACAAAAGCTAGAGGATTTAATGACTACTAAACCAGCACTGGAAAAGATACTAAAAGGAATCCTACACACAGAAAAGAAAGATAAATGCAACAAGGAGAATACAAGAAAAATTGCACTAGACAAGTAGGAAAGCAAATGAGAATTAAGAAAGAAACAAACATCATAAAACAACAAAATGACAGGAAGTACTACTTCAATAATAACTCAATGTTAATGGTCTCGATTCTGCAGTCAAAAGACATATACTGGAAAATAAGTCCCAACCACTTAGTCTATAAGAAATGCACCTCACTGACACAGACAGACACAGACTTAAAGTGAAAGGGTAGAAAAAGATATTCCATGCAAATGGAGCACAAAAGCAATCAGGAGGAGCTACACACATATCTGACAACATAGATTTCAAACCAGAATTAGTTAGAAGAGACAAAGAAGGTTACTTCATATCAATCAAGAGTGTATAACACTAAAAAACAAAACTTCACTGAAAGAATTTCTATAGGATTTACTTAAGGAAAAGGATCTGAGATGTATGAAGTAATGGTGAATAAAGAGAATCATTAATATAAGGCTAAATCTAAACAAGCTGTTTAAAATATAACGATAATGTCTACCATTGCACTAATTTTGTTTCCCAGATACTTTGATACATGATAGTGGGCACTGGAGACACTGAAATCAACTATTCTAGTGAGGGAAAATACATAACCTCCACTTATGACCTGGGTTCCAGTGGAAGCCTGGGTTCTAGTAGCTATATAACCTTGGGAAAAATCACTGCATATGCCTGAAAATTCATGCATTCTGTAAATAAGAAAAATACTAAACCCCTAATTAGGTTGTTGGGAAGGTTAAATAAAATAAACTTAGCAGTAATAAGATTTTTTAAATGTTTTATTAACTTAGAAAGGAAAGACAAGTATTATCACTAATATTGCTACTCAAGGCCTAGTGTAGTGGTTCACAACTGTCATCCAGCACACAAGAGGCTGAGGCGGGAAGACCACAAGTTTCAGGCCAACCTGGACTACTTAGAGAGACCTTGACTCTAAAAAACAAATATATCTCAAAAGTCAATTAGAAACCTCTTTGTAAAAATAACCTGAAGGCTAGTGAAATGGCTCAAGTGGTAGAGTACCTTCCTCTCAAGTGTGAATCCCTGAGTTCAAACACCAACACCACCAAAAATTTAAAAAAAAAAACCCTCAATAATGTTAATATTGTAAAATTATAGACATATCTAGCCTTTACACATTATTCTAAGATTAAAATCCTGGCTTAACTAGAACTAGTGCTTTCATATAATGAATGAGAAGACAGAATTCTGAATAGGAAAGATTAATAGATAATAAACATATTTTTATTTTATTATTTTAATTCTTTAGTCTACATGCCATTGTCTAGATCTTAAACATTCCTTCAAAAGCTTTGTGTTAAAGGCTTGGTCACCAGCCTATGGTGCTATTGGGAGGTGGTGAAACCTTTAGGAGGCATGGCCTAGTGAAAGTTAAGTCACTGGGGCATGATTTTGAAGGGATACTGGGACTCTGGTCCCTTCCTCTCTTTTTTTTATTTCCTTTCCACCATGAGGTAAGCAGTGTCCCTCTGCCACATGCTCCCCACCATGATGTACACCTTGCCACAGGCCCAAAATCAACAAAAGTAAGGAGTCATGACTGAAACCATCAGTCACAATAAATCTTTCTCCTTATCAGTAGATTATCTCAGATATTTTGTCATAGCAACAGAAAACTGAGCAACACTGTAAAAACAGATCAATTTTTTCCAAGTCCAAGGTTGATATAATTAGCTTTTCTGGTAAGACGACATAAGAACTGTCAAAACAGAATGGACTACTGGCATAACTAAAGTAAATGGTGGTGCCAGGAACACTTTACTACTAAATTATATAGAGTTTAAATGTATCAAACATAAGGACTTCTTCCTTTTCAAAATATAGACTAATTTCAAAATAATTTCATTCCTCTCACCAGAAACTAGAAAACATTAATATATTCTAAGGTACAAAGTAAACATTCTTTGAAGTCCTGTATCCTGCAGGTTACCACTCCCCTACACAGAGTCTGCATCCAATATCCTCATTCAAATTATCACTATTAAGACAAAACACCATTCTACCCAAAATCTACAACCCATAAGTGGGCAGATCTTGAAAAATTGTAAGCTTGTGAAATATTTACTCCAAAACAATCTATAAACAAATAAAATATATACAAGAAAACAACACTCAAATAGGTGAACCCAAATTATTCTAATCCCTAAGATTTTGGACCTGCTTTTCCTATAGATCAAATGTTTTAATTCTATTTCAATAAATTATTTTAAATAAACAATGCCTAAAATATAGAATCATGAGTTGATAACATAGTAACATCTCAAGATTTACACAGTAGCTAGATATAAAGCACTCATAATATCTCATCACCTTTTATGTAACTAAAAACCATCTGAACATAGTGAGGGAAAGAGTCAAAAAAGAAGAACTGAAATGATTTGTAAATTCACATTAACAACTAAGTTGCTAATGAAAGCAAAGGAAATTCTCCTGTTAATTGTAAATGTGTATTAATGTAAAGCCTCTGTAGCACCAAAGCTAAGAAAAACAATTTAAGTGGCAGGAAAAGGAAGGAAAAGAAGAGGATGCTCATGTTTGCAACCCTGAGTTTTAGTTTCATTTTTTATTTTAGTGTTATGTATTCTCATAACTTCTGAGGAAGCTCAATAGTGCATATAAAGGAATGTTTGTTATAATTTATCCAGAATTTCTAGGAGTTACTCTAGGTTATCTATCCACCAGAATGCCAAAACCGCAGATAGAAAGGGGACTTGACAATGTCAGAGTTTGGCCTAACTAGTTCCCCCTTCAAATTTAACATTCCAATAATAACCCTCTTGAAGCCTGCAAATGAGACTCAATAAAGGATTAAGGGAGAAAATAAAGAGAATAATCATGACAAGATATAAAGTATATATAGTACAATATATTTACAGGTAAAAATACCTAGGCAAAACCCCACTGAACAATGAATAGATACTAAAACAATGAAGGACAGTAATGTAAAATAGGTCATGCTGAGGTGAAGGCAACAGCAAAAGGGGGAGGTTAAAGGAGGGTGAATATGGTTGAGGCACTTTCTGTACATGTATGAATATGGGACACTGAAACCTGTCAAAGTCATTTCATGACTTTCAGGGAACGGGGAGATTAACGGAGGGGATAAAACAACCTGGGGTACCATATATGTATATATGGAAATGTCACAACAAAACCCTCTATATAACTATCATATACTAACAAAAATGTTTTTAAAAATTAAAGTATGGGGGGAGGGGAATAAAGCAGAATGATGGAGGGAGTGAATTCAACTAAGATATATTTTAAGAACTTTTGTAAAATCACAATGCACCCCCAGTACAACAATAATTAAAAAATAAATAAAATATTAAGTCTTAAAAAATATATAAAGTATGGTGATGATGACAAGAAATACAGTGTGGGTGTGGTAATGATAAGTAGAGAAAATAGCATAGATAACAAGAACTATGAGAAGAAAGACCCATGGCCATTGTAAGAAATAATAAACAGTGAATAAAGGAAACATTAATGGAGAAAAAAAAGAAAAGACAATTAGAACAAAAAAACCATGGTACCCTGGCCATTACCAATTAGCCATGCTGCCAACCCTTGAGATAAAAGAAAATAACTAAAAGAGAAGAACATCCAGGTCTTTGTAAACAACAAATGTTTGAACAAGTTGGGAGGGATTTTTGTGTCCTACATTAGCTAGATTATATTTAGAATACCAAGTTCAACCATGAGTATTAAATTTTTCCAGGGCTTTTAACAGATTAGAATGTGGCCAGAGAAGAAGGTATATGTAAAGAAGAACTGAAGGTAATCAGAATGTATTCATTTGGGGGACAATGGCACAAAAGGAATGTGACTTGTCTTCAAATAAGACACCTCCCATTCAAAAGGGAATGGAACTCTCCTCCTGCTTAAATAGGGACTTCAAGATTCTGTCTTTACGTGTCCTCTTTTCCTTTACTTCTGTCTCAAAGGAAGCATCCTTTCTCACCATTAAAGCTAATCCTCCATTTGTGCTCTTTATCATTTTCTGCTGCTTCTTGAATTCTGCTCATCAGGTAGCTTCACCATTTCTCTTGCATCTTCAATCTCAGTCTCTTCATGGATCCTTCTACTTTCATAAATATACACACCTTTCCACTATCCAAAAACAAAACAACAACAAAAAAACCAAAGAAACTTCCTATGAACCTGCTCTCACTTCAAGCTTCTCTCCCAGGTCTCAATTTTCTTTACACCACACTCTATGAAGAATCATCTTCCTTCTTCCAGATATATTACTCCTTGTCTAATTTTGTTATTGCTATAACCTCTGATACACAGTAGGCAAGGCCTGGCACAAAGCAGGCACTCAACAAATACAATATATGGTGAATGGATATGTGAAATTGTACTGTCCTGGCATTCCTCTTGTAACTGCTTATCTACAGATTCCCTTTTCCATTGACTCCCTGAATATTCTTAATTTGGCTTCTTTTCTCTCCCTCATATTCTTTCTTATATACCCATTTATGCCATGGCTTCATTTCTCAGTTCTCTGGAGCTAGCCTCTTAAGGGGCTAGTTTCATTTAAATGGTACATCCAAAGAGAGAGCAGCCCTAGTCCTTCGATCTCAATTATAATCTACCTGTTTCCTTAATAGTACTTATTAAAATGTGCAAATTTTGTGTTTATGTTTTTATTTTCCATCATCCCTACTACTCTATCAATCCCATGAAGGTAGGAAACAAGTATTCTTGTTGGTATAGCATACTGTGTGGTAGCCTGGTCTGAGAAGGCTTGTGAGGAGATGGTATCTTTATAGGGACTGGTATCCCTATAATACTGGTGTCCCTTATAAGGAATAGTGTCTTTATAAGAGAAGAAGAAGAAGACATTAAAGAATCCTCTCTCCATTTTTACACTGAAGAAAGGCTATGTGAAGACACAGCAAGAAGGCAGATGTCTAACAAACTAGAATTAGCCAAAGCCTTATCTTGGACTTTCCAGCCTCCAAAACTGTGAGAAAATAAAATCGTGTTGTTAAAGCTACAGAGTCTATAGTATATTGTTCTGGAAAATGTACAAAGAAAACAGAGGCAAAGGAAAAGGCAAGGATACAAATTAAGAACCAAGAGATGATAAGGGCTTATGTTAATGGTAAGGATATGGAAGGTACTGTAACTGAACACGATTTAAGCACAGTCAATGGGATTTGCTCTGAGGAACTACAGTAAACAAAAAGAAACTTGGGGGGCCAAATAACTACAAGAATGTCATTGCCATTTGCTGAAATGGCAAAGTTGTTTGAAGAGGAAAAAGTATAAAAGTTTAATGTTTGGATCTAGATATGATGAGTTTGAAATGTCCATTAGTCATCCAATAATATGTCCAGGAGGCAATCATACACACTAATTTAGAGTTCAAAGTGAGGTCCAGGATAAAGAAATAAACTTGGTAGTTGTCAGGTAAGGATGCCATTTGAAGCAAAGAGACTGAATAAGGTCAACTAGGAAATAAGTACAGATAGAGAAGAAAAAAGTATGAATACAAAGCCCTGGGACACTCTGATCACAAATATGAGAGAAGTTGACCTTGAAATGGGGACATGACAGATTGCAGTACTGGTCTCTCCTCTTCTATGCTTTTTGCCATATGAATTTGCAGGTCTTCCTACTTGTATGAGTATAGTATATTTCCCTATCTTTAAATTTAGGGTTTGACTTCATGACTTGTTTTTGCCAGTTGATAGTAACCAACATGATATTAGGAGAGGCTCAAAATGCTCTTATTCGTTGGGTTAGCTGTTTTGTGCTTTGGCTGTGCCCATGCTAGTTTTGAGAGGAAGATAACACACATGTGGAGCACAGCTTCCCAGACTACTTAGAGCATCGAGAACAGCTTTGCCATCAATCTGTAATCACTGAATGAGAAACAAATGCTATTGCTTATTATTGCATGCCATGACATTTCTTGTCTATTATTCAGCAACATAACAATAACTCACAATTACAGGGAATTACAGAGTCTTCAATGAAAAGGTTTATTGGGAAAGAATAACATTAAGATTGACTCAGGAGAAAGGGAGTATAACTTAACAAAAGACAGAAAAGCTTGATTTTTGAGGAGCTTCAGCAGACGAAAGGTTTGTGAGAACTGCCAGGTCTGTCTAGCTTTTAGGCTGAAGAGTAGACATTTAAGGTCTTTATCTCTAACTACAATAAGACCAAAAAGAAGTCACCAATGAATTGAGTTAGAACCAAAAGAGAACAGTTGGTCACTGCTGATGAATGAATAAGGATTGCCTATTGAACCTAACAATATGGCAGTCACTAAACACCTTGATAAAATGGAAGAAAACCAAGGACTTTTAGTAGAATAAGGAGTTGGAATGACATTAAGAGATATTGGAAGAAAGAAATTTGATAAAATAAGTAAAAATAAGCCTTTTTCAATATGTTAGGGTTTTTTTTCTTTCTGGGAGTACTAGGGTTTGAACTCAGGGCTTCAAGCTTGCTAGGTGGTGCTTTACCACTTGAGACACTTCACTAGCCTCTGAATATATTGTTTTAAATTAACAGGAATCATATTTAAATTAATCTCAGCAATCTAAATTGAATTTTTAGTTTTCCCCACAATGGTGTTACATATAAATTGGTCTATAGAGATGGTGATTTGAAATTAAGTATTTGTTAACATGGATGTATTTTTTTAGCATATCATAGTTGCACAGGGGGTGGACTATGACATTTACAAAAGTGCTTACAGTATATCTTAGTTAGATTCACCCCTCCAACTTTATCCCCCCTTCTCCCCTTCTTAGAATAGTTATAACAGGTCTCATTGTTCCATTTTCATACATGGATACATAGTACTGTCACCATATTCGCCCTTCTTTACCTTTTCCTTATTCCCCCCACCACTACCGCCACTGGTACCAATACCCAGACAGGACTTGTTTTACCTTCCTGTTCTTTATTTTCAGAAAAATGATGTTTTTGTTTGTTTATGATGGTTATACAGGGAGTTTCATTGTGATATTTCTTTATATATATACATATATATAATACCTATATATATATATAAAATACCCCAAATTGGTTCATCCCCTCCATTATTCTCCTTTCTATCATAAATGATTGTATTTAAAGGCTCATCAAAGGTGCCTTCCATGGATACATGAAGCAGGCAGAGTGAAAGTTTAGTTCTATCTTTGGTACCTTATTAATGAATTAACTTACAGAGATATTTTTAGCTGTTAAGATATAAAATCATGGTAATTTCAACAGAATTTATTCTTATTTTAAGTTTTGTAGTAATTATTTGGAATTAACTGCCTGAACTAAGAGCTTATCACTCTTACCCATCACAAACTTATTTTAGAGCTTGTGTTTTTCTGTTGTAACTATATCTCAAATACCTTGGAATATGTAACCTTGTAAAACTCATTTTGAGGGACAGGCATGGTGACAGACACTTATAATGCCAATTACTTGGAGGTGGAGATAGGAAGGATCATGGTCCAAAGCCAGCCCAGGCAAAACGGTAATAAGTTCCCATCTCAACCAACAATCCAGGGATGATGGTGTGCACCTGTAATCCTAGCTATGCAGGAGACATAGGTAGGAGCATCACAGTCTAAAGCCAGCCTGGACAAAAATGTGAGACATTATCTAAAAAATAACAAATTAAAAAGATTTTGAACATCCAGTGGCTCACATGATAGAGTGCCTGCCCAGCAAATATGAGGCCTTGAGTTCAAATCCCAGTACTGCCAAAAAAGCCCACTTTTTCTGCACATTAAAAGAAACAGTTAACAGAACCAAGTGACCATCTGAAAAATGGAAGAAAATCCCCTCCAGCTATTCAACAGATAAAGGATTAATAGCCAGAATACACAAAGAGCTCAAAAAGCTAGGTAACAAATAATCAAATTAATAAATGGGCAAATGAATTGAACAGAAGAGTAAATACAAAAGGCTAACAAACACATGAAGAAATACTCAACATTCTTAGACATAAAGGAAATGCAAATCAAAACTACACTAAAATTTCATCGCACTCCAGTCACATTGGCAGTCATCAAGAAAACAAACAACAACAAATGTTGGCAAGGATTCAGGGAAAAGGAACCCCATATACTGTATACTGTCAGTGGGAGTGTAAACTAGTTCAACCACTATGGAAATCAGTATGGAGGTTCCTCAAAAAAACCAAAAAATAGACCTACTTTATGATCCTACCATACCACACTTGGGCATATATCTGAAGGACTGTAAATCAATATATAATACTGTAAATCAATATATAAGAGAGAAACCTACATGCCCATGTTTATTGCAATTCTGTTCACAAGAACCAAACTGTGGAAATAGTCATGGTGCCCAACAACCGTTAAATGGATAAAGAAGATATGGTATATGTGTACAATGGCATATTATTCAGCCATAAAGAAAACTGAAATTATATCATTTTTAGGAAAATAGATGGAACAGGAGATCACCATGTTGAACGAGATAAGCCAAACTCAAAGGGGCAAATAGCACATGTTCTTGCCCATCTGTGGAACCTAGACCTAAAATGATGATGATGGTAACAAAAATAATAATAGGACATGAATGTAAATGGGGACTGTCTGGAGGAGTGTTCCAGTGGGAAGGGAAAAGGAAATGATACTGAGGAGTGAAGAGGATGGAGGTGCACTACATATATACATATGCAGACAGCATAATGAAACCCACCAAACATTTTGAAAAATGGGGGAAGAAGGAGAGAAGGAATGGGAATATAATGGAGGGGGGGATCTTGTTCAGGGTACACTATATGCATGGATGGAATTATCACAACGAAATCCCCTAGAATTATTAATGCATGGTAATTCAAAAATAAAATTTAAAAAAATTTTAAGAATTGGAAGCTTGGCTCAAGAGGTAGAGTGCCTGCCTAGGAAGTGCGAGAACCTCAGTTCAAACTTCTTTACCACTTAAAAAAAACTAATTGAAAAAACCCGAATTTTATATTTTTAAAAGTAATCCCAAAGATTTATAAATAAATAAATAAACCAGAGAAAGGGGGTGGTAAACAAGAAGGAAATATGGAATCCAGGAAGAGCTTTTTAAAGATGGGAAATATTACAATATCTTTGTGCCCTTATGTGAATGATACAGTTGAGAAGAAAAAACAGGGTATTAAAGAGAAAGTTAATACTGCCAGAGGAAAATTTTATTGGAAGGAATAAAACCCAATGCACAAGCAGAGGAGCTGGCCTTAGTTGTAAACCTAGCAGAGTTGTTTAAAGAACCAGGAAGGAAAGCAGATGTGCTGATGGAATGTGAGGTTAACACTGTTTTCTTAGTGAAATAAAAGCAAAACCATGATGGGAGAGAGATAGTGGGAAAGGAATTGTTGAAGTTTCGAGAAGAGAGAAGTTGTGAAATTATCAAGGGAAGTCACACTTAGGGATGTATCTTATGTCTCCCGCACTACAACATATTGAGAACAAACACTGTACTTGATTCAGCCTTCTGCATGGTATCTTGCTTTCTTTATATTTAGCTTTGAGTAATTTTATTTTCATTTCCTTTAATATTCATCTAATGTCTAATTAGCTTAATGTTATTCCAGTGCTTTCACTCTTGAAGTTTTAGTAAGGTAAATTTATAAGAAATACCCACAGTTAAAGCACTAGATAATACGGCACCATCACTTTCCAGTTACCAAAACTGGGTTCAAAATCCAAAGAAATAATTGTAATTTCAAGGGAAAACTGTCAGTTCTATTCTGCTTTCTTCATATGGCTGATTTTCCTTACTAAGAAATCTTTTGTTGATAAAAGGATTTATGAGTAAATATATAAGCTGATCACCCCTAGTCTGAAAATCTAAAATCTAAAATACATCACAATTTGAAACTTTTTGAGCGTTAACATGATGTTACAAGTGGAAAATGCTACATTTAACCTCTTTGACAGGATACAGTCAAAATGCAGGTAGCTAAAAATATTATATAAAATTACCTTCAGGCATATGTATAAAGTATATGCAAAACACAAATGAATTGCATGTGTAGACTTGGGTCCTATGCACATATCTCATTATGTCTGTGCTTATATTCCAAAATTCCCCCCAAAAATCAGAAATCTGAAATGCCTCTGGTCCCTAGTATTTCATATAAAAGATACTCCAGGCCTGTATAAAATTCAACCAAAAAGGAATTAAATTATTTTGTTTACTGTTTCAAACATGGTATGATTTAGAATTGCTCAGAGAGAAATGATACAGAAAACAAAACATCTAGAGAAAATAGTAAGATAAATGGCACATTGAAAAATACATGTGATCAGGGCTGGCAGAGTGACTCAAGTGGTAGAGTGCCTGCCTAGCAAGTGTGAGGACCTAAGTTCAAACCCAGTGACATCAAAAAAAATGTGTGTGTGTCTATACATACATATATATATATATATATATATATATATATATACATATATATACACACACACATATATTTTTAAGTAAATGATAAGATCTTCCAAAGCTATCACTAAATATTTTTTAAATTAATAAAATAGATATTTAAGATTTATCAAAATAACTAGAATGTAATTAAAGTCTATATGTGCGTTAGTATAATTTACCAAATGGAATTACTTTTAACACTGCTACTTCCCAATTGGTTAACTGGAACAATTTAATGAATAGTAAATCCTTTCGGAAATTCTAAGGTTACTGGGAAGAATGGCTCACTCTCAGTAAACAAGAATATCAACATCTATTTAATATTTTAAAATTTTTGCGGTGAATCTGAGTATATTATTCCCTCTCCTCTGATACACATGTAACAAATGCACTAAAGGGTAAACAGAAAATCTAAAGAAACCACCCTGCCAATGACGGGCTACAGTAGGAAGAGGTTGAGCCTTGGAAATAATATTTCCCGTTTAAAAGTACTCAAGTTCAGTTATTTATTTGTTTGTTCATTTATTTGGCGGCACTGGGGTTTGAACTCAGGGTCTCACACTCGCTTAGGCAGGCACTTTACCACTCCACCAGCCTTCAATTTCACTATTTTACAACATTCTTCAGTCAAAATACATCACATAAGTTAAATTACACCTAAGATTCAAAGTCCTATTGGACTTCAAGGTTCTTTTCAAACATTCACCAATGTCTTCATGTTATCCTTCATAAAAATCAGTATTTCCCTTATCTAAATTTCCACAGCTCTCTGTTCTAGTATTTATTAGATGTCATATATAGGCATTATTCTTGCAAAATTTTGTCTCCTCTCCTAAATTTTGTACACAGATTTTTCTTATTTTTAATTCTGCAAAAACACAAAACGTAGTGTTTTGCACAAAGATGAACCATATCATATACATTTATTAAACTAAATCTAAATGCTTCCTCAGGTCATGCCATCTAGTAAAAAGTATGAAAAGATCTTGGCCATGAGCACAAAGTGGCACAGTGATCTCAGTCATAGTGAAAACCCTTGGTTATAATGAGGTCTCTGGCCAGGCATTGTGGTGCATGCCTGTAATACCAGCACTCTGGAGACATGGGATTCAACCTCTGAAAATTTCCTAGGAAAACCCCACAATGAAGCACTAATTTTTCCTGAAGTGTGTAGAATGTTTGCAAAACTTGCCACATTTATTTCTTTCAGATATTCACACCACTTTTATTATTCACACCCTCTTCTAGTCTAGAGGTAGAGTCTATCTTCCCACTCAAAAAATTTAGGTGGTCTCTGTAAGTTGCTTACACCAATCACACATGGCAAAAGTGGCAGTGTGCTTGTTCCAAGCCTAGGTCTCAAGAAGCCTTGTGTCATTCTGTTCTCTCCCTCAAAACCACACTGCTGCCACGAGAACGAGCACAAGCTGAACTCATGGATGTTCATAGACACATAACAATCCCACCCCCCAGACAAGATTCAGCCAAATTCTGAAATAGCCACATTTATCTTACTTACAACTGACCCAACACACAAGAGAGAACCCAGGCAAGACCAGAACTACTCAGGTGAGCTTAGACTAAATTGCCAGTTCAGAACTGTGAGCTGAATTGTGGTCAAGTTGTTACACTTGGAATAGTTCATTATGCAGCAATAGCTTACTATGTACACAGAAAGGACAACCACAATCTGACAGGAACCAAAAGGGGCTTTGGAAGTAAGAATGCTGCCATCCACACAGAAGCCAAGAAGCAACAATGAACCAGAAAATGCTTTTTTTAAAAGTCTAGCTTTGAAGCGGAGAATAATTTAAGATAAATAACAAAAGTTGGCTACCCTTTCTTATGGAGAAACAAACTTATCCAAATGGTGTCTTTCCTTCAAAGCTCACTCAAATCTTTTCAATAAGTTTTTTTCTTGTTTCTCTGAGGCATGGTGATGGTTCATTAGTTACATATAGATGGTAAATTCTGTTGGAAGGAGAACTGGACCTAATCAGTAAGTCTAAACCCACATTTTGCTTTTATCAACTACATCTTTATTCAAGTTTCTTAAATACTTGAATCTGATTCCCAGTCTCTCAACTGGAAATTAATAGTTCTCAATCCCACGGAACAGCTGCGAGAGCTATATTCTAAATGTGTCAACATGCCAAACAATGTGAATGGACTCAACAATGTTAACAACAAATTTTGTCTCATTCATTTACTAAACTTTGACCAGATTCCTCAAGTGTGTCAGGCTGTCTGCAGGATTCTGGGAGGAAGGAAACAATCACAATAACACCCACACAGCTGTCATCTACTAATGGCTTTGTAGCCCTCCAGTTAGAATGAAGCTGGACATTAGGCTCTCTAGTCCATTTACCCCAAAGCATATGGTGCAGGGCCTGCGCCTTTAAAGCCCAGCTAAGAAACAGAGGCTCACTTGGCAGCTCACGTCCATGCCTGCCTCCAGCAGCACCTGCACGACAGCTTTGTGACCGTTGCGTGCAGCCAGGTGAAGAGGTGTGTGTTTTCGGGTGTTGCAGCTCATTAGGTTTGGGTGCGCACTGATGATCATCTTGACAACTCGAAGCCGCCCATAGAGCGCGGCCAGGTCCAGTGGTGTTTCAAGCTTGCTATTCCTAATTGTAGGGTCAGTGAGCTCCTCCAGGAGAACCGCAACTACTTCTGAGTGTCCATACTGAGCAGCACAGTGTAGGGCAGTTTCATTTTCATTGTTCTGTTGGCAAAGATACAAAAAATGTGTTTTAAAAAATTTATTTAGTTATCAAAACCTAAACACAGTAATTGAAAAGCTGATATATTTTGAAAATGTAAGTTTATGAATAATTTATTTTAGGGCCAAATGGGTGGCTCATGCCTGTAATCCCAGCTACTTGGGAGGCAGAAATGGGATGATTTTGGTTCAAGGCCAGCCCAAGCAAAAGGTTAGTGAGACCCCCTTCTCAACAAACAAGCCAAGCATGGTGGTACACCAGGCTTGAAGCATAGGTATGTATGCTTCAAGAAGCATAGGTAGGAGGATAACAGTCCCAGACTAGTCTGGGCAAAAGGCAAGATCCTATCTGGAAAATAACCTAAAGCAAAAAGGGTTAGAGGTTTATTTCAAGTGACAGAATGCTTGCTCAGCAAGCACAAGGCCCTGAGTTCAAACCCCAGTATCCCCACCAAAAAGAAAAAAAAAAAAAAAGAAAAAGATGAATCTATTTTAGTAAGTATGATCAATTGAATTTTATATTTGATAAAAGTATTCATTACATTGACAATACCACAGGTTTGGGTTTTTTTTTGTCACTTTAATATGAAAAACTGAACTCTTCTCTACATCAGAACTTCTAACTTCTAAGAATGATAAATGACTTAGCCATGTTAGTTGGTGGCCCTGCTGAGCCCAGATGGCCAATGTTTTCTACTCTGTGCATCATGCCTCCTCTATATTTGTTAATGAGGGAGATTAATAACAATTATAACACATGGAATAGTGTGGCTTTCCACAAGGCAATTGAGATGGCAAGTTATTAATAATGAGAGATTTACAGAAAGGTTTCCCAAATTAAGTTTCATTTTATTTTCCATAGGTATAAATCATTGTTTCCTTTCTGCAAAGAGAATACGTAATAAATACAAAGCATTACTTCTCTTCTTTGCAAAGAGAATGAAGACATTCTGACCCTAAGATATAAAAGTATCTTTCTGAAATATAATTATGGATTCAGAGGCAAATCTAAAACCCAGACAAGTTACCAGACACACAGTGCTGCATGTACAGCTTTCTCATAAATGTTTCTATTGAAAAATCAATGAAATTTTCTTAGAAATTTAGCAAGATAAAGAAAAGAACCCAGCTGCAAGGCAGATGAACTCTTGAGACCATTTGGGCAGGTGCCAAGGTAGATGGGTCTTAGTATGTGAGGACACTTTCTGACAATTAGGAGACATCAATCAACAGACCCGACCATCAGGATCAATCAGTAGAAATGTGAACAGGAAAGTTTGGCAACAAAAATGGAGTGATCGTAAAAGAGGGTTCTGGAGAGAAAGTGCAGCTGCCATCATCAGAGCCATCATCAGGGCTCATACTAGGAACAGACACAGCTGTATTTCCTATGTGTTTACTAATGAACTCCTTACCATGAGGTGGGTACATTATCCCCATTTTACAGGTGAGGAAACTAAGGGACTGAATAATTGAGTACCAGGCCTTTGAACCAAGTAACCCAGACCTAAGAGCTCTTAACCATCACACACACCACCTTCCACAATTACTGCTACTATTCTCATTTGCTGAGTATTTAGAAACTTTAAATGTTATCTCATTTCTCCATGATGAGGACACTAAAATTCAAACAGGTTACACTACATGTCTAGGCCGAATCAGTATCTTTTGGTCCCTGTATGTCAAAATCTAAAAGCCACGCTCTTTCCACTGTCTCGCAGCGCCTGCCATCCATCGCTACGTTGTCAAAGGAGAAGCACTAGAAATTAGTGATCTGAAAGCAAAATTTCTAGAGATTTTTCCCAACAAATACTGAGATAGTGGGAAGTAGCTGCTTAGATAGCCATTCCTAGCAAAACAAAAGGACAAGAAAGGATCAAAACCAAGCAAAACTTAATCTTCTAGAAAGTAACTCAGGCTCTGGACGATAAAGAATGCAGAACAGTAAGTTGACAGTCTAGAGGGAAGATGTGATGGGCGGGAGGGGTGGCTCAAGTGGTAGAGTGCCTGCCTAGCAAGCCCAAAATCCTGAGTTCAAATCCCAGTACCACAAAATAAAAAAGAGAAACAATGTGAAAACTTAAGAGTGGCAACGTGATTTAAATAAAAGTTTCCAGAAAAGGCTTGTTAGTACTTTATGTTTCTAACAAGAATTAAGAAAGGGCAGTTGGAGGTCAAATCCACAGGAAAAACCTACTCTTTAGACCCAGTCAATTTGAAAAGCTAAGATCTGAGAGATGGGAATCCATCCAGCTGCAGATACTTTTTGTCATTTGCAGGGAGTCATTCTTATATACGGTTTGAATATGTTACTATAATCTACTTCCTCATAGACTGACCATATGTAGGTTTAGACTCTAATATTTTAATCTAGCTATTTTATAAGCCTGATAAGAACACCATACTTATTACTTTTATAGCATGAAAATATGACATAGAAATATGTCTCCTGACCAATCTAATTTCTCTTTGGCCTAAAAGAGATTGAATCTCATTTTTCAGAATATAGCACTTCTTTGAGAAAAGAGAAGGGCTAATTATGAAATAATGATTCCTGAATGATCTCTCCACTTTGCCACAGTCCTTAGCCCAGGAAAATAAAAGAAATTAAAAGTTTTTCTAATAATACCAATTAGTACTGTTCAAATCTCAAAAGAAACTATTTAAATCATTCAAGATCTATTCAGGAGAAAACGTTCCTGGATTTTTATCCATGATCAACACAGACTTGGGTCATCACATCAGTGGAGACCACTGTGGTATCTTTACAAAGGCATGATTATATATTTGTGTCCATACTCACTAGCACTCTAAAAATAACACATCTAATTTGAAATAAGTAGGCTATAATGAAGCACCGATTAATAATTACTACTATGTCTACAAAGAATATTCTTAAAAGGTTTCAATTCTTTTTTTTTTCTTTTACCAAGTACCTGTCCTCAAAAATTAGGACACTTTCAGACAATGGGTAACTAAACAACAGTGGCTGGCAAAACTTTCTTACCAAAAGATCTCGCTTCAAAGTGAAACATCTAACATGAGTTTTAGTAAATGGCAAAGGTGAAGTATTTCTGAGATAAGGATTCTCTGAGGTTTGCCCTAATGTTAAAATAAAGGAAAAATTAGTCCGGGCGCCAGTGGCTCATGCCTGTAATCCTAGCTACTTGGGAGGCAGAGATCTGGAAGACTGAAACCAACCCCAGGAAAATAGTTTGAGAGACCCCTATGTCAAAAAAAAAAACCCATCACATAAAAGGGCTAGTGGAGTGGCTCAAGGTGTAGGCCCTGAGTTCAAATCTAGTACAGAAAGAAAAAAAAGCAAGGTGAAAGGAGGATGAAGATGAATGTACAGAGAACATGCATAACATAAGAAGGAAGGAAATAAATCAGTTGACAAAAGATAAGAAGGATGTGACAATTATAAAAACCGTAATCAGGGAAAAGTCTACTTTGTTTTTCAAAATTATATCACTCTATGTTAATCACTAATTTTAAGGCAAAACAGAAGGGTGAACAGGACCTAGTTTGAGGTGCTAAGTGCTACTTACAAGCAACAGTAAATCACTGACCTTTATAAACCTCTCATGCCTTCTCCATAAGCAATACAATGTGATTTATACTCAAAAGAGATAACATATAACAATGCTTTGTAAAATTTAAACATTAAAATGTGAGACAAAATTGTTTTTTAAAGAAAGCTGTACAGTAGTTTCCCCTGATCCATGCTTTTTCTATCTGCAGTTTCAGTTACTTGTAATCAACTGAGGTCTGAAAATATTAAATGGAAAATTCCAGAAATAAATGATTCATAAGTTTTGAATCATGTGCTTTTCTAACCAGCATAGTAAAATCTTGCACCATCCCACCTATCCCACTCAGGACAAGTACCATTCCTTTGTCCAGTATATCCATCCATACTGCATCCACTACCTGGGGTCACTTAGTGGCCACCATAATTATTAAATCAACTGTAGTGTAACTGCAGAGCTTGTATTCAAGTAATCCTTATTTTACTTAATAATGACCTAAAGCACAAAAGCAGTAAAAAGCAAAGGAACTCTTGCGCTATGAGGCAACAACACTGCAGTGCATGTAAGAAAAAAAAAAAGAAAAAAAAAACACTGTATATACAGGGTTTGCTACTGTTACAGTTCAGGCATCCACTAGGGACATTAGAATGTTTTCCCCATGGATGGGGGATGGGGAGGAGCATACAATATACGAAAATAAGGATAATGTTCAGAAATCAGAATAAGACCCTGACTATATTGTATGATTTCAACATAACATAATATATTACTGATTAAGAGCTCAGGCTTTGGATCAGAAAAAAATGAGTTCAATTGAGTTCAGAAATGACTGCATTTCTGAGCAGCTGTGATATCATGGGTAAGTTACTTCATCTCTAAGACTGTATACTCTTATAAAAAGCAGGAATGATAATACCTACCTCATCTGGCTTAGTAAGAAAATGTAAATGAAATACTTGGTACAATGCCCAAGCACATAATAAACACTCCATAAGTGATAGGATTTAAGATGACAGTACCAATGTGCTATTGAATAGAGCCCTGGAATCAGAGAGCTCTGAATTCAACTCAGTTTTAGTCACTCAGAAACATGTGGCCTTAGACAAGTTAATTAGCTTTACTAAGCTGATTTCCCATCTGTAAATTGGGAATGATAACATCACTTCAGAAGATTATTGGGAGAACTAATTAATTACATTTTGCAGGTAAAAGTGTATAGAACAATGCTTTGCTTATCTTATGTCTCAATAAATGTTAAAAACCATTTTCACTCTTTCCCTCTATTGCTTAAATAAAGGTTTATAATTAGCTAGAGCATTCCTGTACCATTCAGAAGTAAAAACATAAAAAAGAAAGACAGCTAAAAAATTACTCATAAAAATAGAATTCCCACATCAGAAAATTTTAGGAGAGATGGCATGGAGTGTCATTATGATGAAAATGTCAGTACTAAAGGAGACTACACATATAATGAACAAAAATACTTCAAGCTTGGTATTAAAAATCTCAAGAAATGTTCAACTTGCTGCCACAATAGAAACCACAACATAACGGAATAGAAATGAAAAAAAAAAGTTTGAATTCCAATCTCCTTAAAAACAAATTTTTTACGATTTAATTGATCTGTTTAATATTACAAAACAAAAAAAATAAGTGTTTCTCTTAAAATGATACCAATAGAGTTAGTTCATTTAAAATTTTCAACTTTCAAATATAAATAGAATGATTTTCTTATTTTCATGTCATTTTTTTTTTTAAATCCTCTTATTTAACCTTAGATTGTTTTTTCCATTTTATTATTTCAGGTTTACTTTGCATTATTCAGACAGTTTTAAGAATAACCACCAGGTGGCTTATTCTATAAATGATAAGTTTGGTTTTCTCAGGAACAGAGAAGCATTCATGTACATTTACTTTCAACATGATCTGATGATAACGATAGCCATATCTGTCACTGTTTTAGGGGAGAGGTTTTTTTTTTTTTTTTTTGTCTTTTCTTTTTTTTTTGGTGCTGGGATCGAACCCAGGGCCTCATGCATGCTAGGCAAGCGCTGTACCACTGTCACTGTTTTAAAGACTGAGTATATTCTCATTTTAAAATTCTGTAGTTTTGTAACCTTGTAGACACAAATTTTTATTATGGTGAAAATTAATAAGATACTCTTTCAACTAATAAAATGTTTTTCCTGATTAGACCTTTCAACATTTCATTTGGTTGGGGAAAAAACATATTTTTCTTTCTTTTGCTGTTTACAGATAGTGTTACTTTTTATTCTTTAATCTGAATTTCAGTCAAAGGTCTGAAAAGTCTATTTGAATAATATGCTAATCATACTTGCCCTGGAGTAACCTCCTTGCCTTGATGTTGGACAACTGCCAACCTGCAGCTCAATGCCATGGCTGTAATTCGATTGTTGGGCTTCATGCTGGTTTTCAAATATAGTTTTACAAAGTGAGAACAGCAGGGGGCATGCAGAGCTCAAGATGCTTGTTATCATACTGTATTAGGAAGCCATATTTTACTTTCTTCAATCTATGGTCTTATCTGTTTTAATACTGAAAATGGCATTTATTTTTAAATATGCTCACTATGTGTATTACAGATATTATGTTCTTGCAAATACTTTGACTTTGTCAGTATCATACTGCTCTGTGCTGTTTTGCTCAATTAACTGTGTGTGTGCATGTGTGTGTGGGTACAGAAAATGTTTAACTTAATATGTGACTAGCAACTGTATGTACTGTATTTTGCATTTTGATTTGCAAAAGGTATAATTAACTATGAATGTGCCAAGTAGATTGTAAAGCATTATGCAAATGACAGCTATCACCATTGTTTCAGCATTTAAATTTTTATTAAGGAACACTAATTCTCATTACAAATGTGAATGCTGTTTTATCTTTAAATATTCAACAGCTATAAAGTGGATGATTATATAAGGCAGGCAAAAATATTACAACTACTTCCTTTTTGCGGGATTTTCTCATTAGCAAAACATCTTCACAAATGCCCAACTTAGTGCCTGTGCATCATATGCAAATTCCAAAGAATTTTTCAAATTTCTCCTTTAGAAAAGAAATTTGGGGCACAGCTAAGATAAAAAAAAAATAATCGATTTTTCAATGTGGCTCTGCCTTTGCAGAACTCTAGAGTAAATTACAGCATGAACAAACATTTGACAAGGGCACCTGTTCATTGACTCTGGAATGCGATGGTCCGTGATGAATAAGAATCTTCACAATTTCCACATCTCCTTTCCAAGCAGCCAAATGAATAGGAAAATAGCCTTTGTTGTCTGCTACATTTGTTGATGCTTCATATTGAAGTAGTTTGAGAACTATGTCCCTAAGAAGGAAGAAAACAAAAAATAAAAGAACACAACCAAAAAGAAAATATGCTGAACGACATAGATTTTATTCAGTTGGTAATTATGAAAGTATACTAGAGGCTGGCCGGTATTTAAAGTAATCATTCAAGGTACTAAATTATAAAATTGGGTTTACGAGTAGGCAGATTCAATATGCTATTTTACTTACCTAGAAAATCATTGCTAGATGTGTGTGTGTATATACACCAACACATGTATAAACACACACTCACTCAGTACCAACTAATCAATGAAGCTACTTAATAGAATTCACTTGGGCAAAATATATCTTATTTAACCCGATATCTTACTTAACCCAATGAGATGAGTTAAGTAAATAAAGATACTTCCTCCCTTTTTTTTTTTTAAGAAGTCTTTCCAGATAGCCCATATCTAAGATTTAGCATGGAGGAAGAGTTGAAGTTACAAGCAAAGTCCCTGTTTACAAAAAAAGAAGTTATCAGAGAGTACTGAGATATTTAGGGAGTTTATATATCATTCCTACAGAGATATGGAATAAATGATTTATGATTCATAAAAACAGAAAGACAGCTCAGTAGATAAGGAATCCTCACAAGCTAGTGTATTAGTACATCAGGATTTTTTTTTTAAGTTTAATAACTTTTCAGCCACAGCACACAATACACTTTGAATATGTGTCATCCACACTTCTGTATTCCCCTTTCTTTGCTAAGCCCAAAAAATGATTTCAATGATTTGCAATGATTCATATAAGAAACAAGTTCTACCACTGATGCAATTTCAACACATAATCAAATTACCTATACTCCATTGATTCTCTATTCAATCTCCACCAGGTTTTCAAGTAAAAAATTTGAACTAGAATAAACTGATGAATTAATAATTATTAGTCTACATCATATTGAACTTTATATAAAGCAATCAAAAACAAATTGTAAACAAAAACTTTTTATTTGGAAGCACTTAAGACACAAATTCTAATAACCCATTAAGTGAAATCCTAGACCGACACGTACATAAATAGACATATATACATACATATATGCAATTATAGTACATACTAAATTTGTTTCTTAGTACCAAAGCACCAATGGAGAGAAAGACCTAAATTAAAAATTTCCATAAAATCATACTCAGCAAGTAATAAATGAGAAAAGCTGGAAGAAGCTTGAATAGAGGAAAGGTTAGAATTCTGATAACTCACAAGAAACATCAACATGATACAACACAAAATAACAGCAAATGGTAAAACACACTGTCCAGAATGTGGCCTAAACATTGGACTTAGTTGCAACATGTTCAAAATCATGATAAAAAAAACAAAGAATGTATTACATAAATATTTAGAAATCTACAAGGAGTCCTAAATATTCTAATGATAAGATTTCTGAGAAATTAAGAAATAACTTATATCTTGACATCCTTTAAAAAAAAAGTATTATTTTCCAAGATCTAAATTTAGAATGCTTGGGTTTAAGACCAAGCTATTCAAACTACCTTAACATTGTCCTTTTCCTTTTCTATAGAAGATACTGTGACAAGAACAGCATCAACTACTGAAGTCTGAGAAGAACATTAAATAAGATCACAGAAGTTGATAAATAGTAAAACTCTATATTAGTATTTGTCCCAAGTAAAAATAAAATCCTTTGGAAAGACTTTAAAATCCTTTGGAAGTGAAAATGACTACAGAAAATCACCATTCAAAAACAGAATCTGAAAATCAGAAGGAAACTTGAAGACTATCCAGTTCACATGGTTCTCCTCATCTCTCTGCCACACAAGAGTTGTTATCTAGGGTCTTCTGCTCTGAGATAAATAAGTAATTATTATGAGGTAATAAGGGTTCAATCAATACTTATGAATAACTAGAGCAAAGGAACCAGAGAACTGGCTTGAAGTCTCAACTCTCTACTACTTAACTAACTTGGTTACCTTGACCCAGTCAAATAACCTCCATCTTTCTTTCAGATATTGTTAATATAGAACTTAGAGATCAGATCGTGTCACCTGTCTCAAAGGGTTGGGGTGTGAATCAAAAGAGAAAGATATAACTGCAGAATTAATACTATAAAAAGCTACTCTCAAAGCTGAACACTGTTGGATAACACCTGTAATTCTAGCTAATTGGGAGGCTGAAATTGGGAGGATCACTGTTCCAGATTAGACTAAACAAACAAACAAAAAAATAGTTTAGGAAATCCTATCTCAACCACAGGTGGGTGTAGTGACCCACGCCTGTCATCCCAGAGACAGCAGGAAACTTAAAATAAGAGGATTGTGGTCCAGGCCAGCCTGAGCAAAAAGCAAGACCCTATCCTCAAAATAACCAAAGCAAAAAAAGCTAGAGGTATGGCTCAAATGATAGAATACCTGCCTCACAAGTGCAAATCTCTGAGTTCAAATCCTAGTACCACCAAAAACAACAACAACAACAACAACAAAACAGGCTGTTGCAATGTTAAACAATTTCAGTGATTTTTTTAAACTGAAATATTTCAGCATTTTAAATATAAATACCAAAGAAAGCTGGTCAAACTAAATACCTGCAGAATTTATTCTACTATAAAATAGAATTTTCCAAATTAATGTTAAAAACAATTGTAAGGAAGATTTTAATTTCTTTTTGTTCTTTCCACAGTACTAGAGTTTAAACTCGGGACTTCACACTTAAAGGCAGGTACTCTATCGCTGGAGCCAAGCACCCTTCCCTTCTTGCTTTAGTTATTTTCTAGCTACAGTCTCTTATTTTCTGCCTGGGTGGGCCTGGCCAGTGATTCTACTTACACCTCCATGTAATTGAGGTAACAAGCATGAACCACCATGCTTGGCTTGTTTGTTCAAAGTGAATTTTTTCCTAGGCTGATCTTGAACCACAATCCTCCCAATCTCTGCCTCCCAAATAGCTGAGATTACAGACACAAGTCACCACACTTGGCCTTAATTTCATTTCTTATGCTTAGGCGAAGAAAAAACATTCTGAAACTTCTCCTGAAAGTATTTCCTTCAGCTATTGTTTAGGAATAGTTCGAGTATGACCCCATGGGTTCTACTGCTTAAAATTTAATCCCCATTATGAGATATTAAAAAGACAGAAACAGAATCTAACTCTCATGATTACAGATAAGGCTTTTGGAAGGCAATGGGGATTATAAAACGTCATAAGGGTAGAGGCTCCATGACTGAATCATGGTGGTGTTGCAAGAACAGAGACAGAGACCAAGACACACATGCCATGTTCACTGCCTGCCTTTTGTCATGTGATACCCTGCATCACCTTGGGACTCTACCAGTAGGAAGATCATCATCAAATGCTAGCCTTCAGCCTTGGACCAGAACTGTAAACTAAATGAGCTTCTTTTCTTTATAAAGTTACCTGGCCTCATGCACTTAATTTTAGTAAAGCAATACAGATTAAAATACCTTTCAAAGGGTGAAGAGGAAAGATTGATGTGATCATCACTTCTATTTCCTTTTATTCTCACTCAAACTATTCAGAATTTCATTTTGTTCTTTGGCTCAAATTTTCTTGCCATTTTCTAAAAATAAATGTGATATGCATTCATTCTTTATCAGGCAGATTTATGGTATATAAAAAATGCCTACTTTAAGAACTGACTGTCATTTGTTTTGTATTGTATAGTATTGCCTTTGGTAAACACTAAGATTCTAACTAAATACTATTATTTTTATGTTGTTTTATAAATATATTCATTTTATTAAGTAAATATCTGATTAAATTCTTTTTTTTATATAGTATTAGTGATTGAACCCAGGAACTTGCTGGTCAAGTACTCTAGCACTGAGCTAATATTGCCAAATCTTTCTAAATTTATTTTGAGACAGGGTCTTACTATGTTGCCCAGACTAGACTTGAACATGTTTCCTCATGTTTTAGCATCCTTTGAGCAGCTGGGATCAAAGGCATTGCACCACCATGCCCTGTAAATTTATTTATTGTTAAATTTAGATTTTCTTTTAATTTTAAGTTCAGCTTTGCATCTTGTTTGGAGATATCAATTAGTGAATTAGTTCAGCTCAGATTTCACAGTTATGGAATATAAAGTTAAACACACAGTTTTTAAAACTGTGTAAAAACACAGTTATGGAATATAAAGTTTTATCTCTAATCAACTGCCTGTCAGTTTTTCCTGAGTTGTAGATATAATAAAGTATTAATAAATTTTCCTTACTATGTCTTATGATAAATCCCTATGTATTACAAGTAATGTGAATTAAATAGGTCTTTTTCATCCAGGGTCATTAAGAACAAATTAAATTGCAGGTACTTTCTGTAAATCTAAATTAGAAGATTAATCAACACTAGTATACTAACTTAGTATTCTAATGTTTTATTTTTATTTAGGTTGAGTTTTATATATTATTCAGCAGTATCAATAAATTAGTATATTGACTGTGCTTGGTTACTTGGCATGAAATATTAAGCTGCATTGCTAATTAATGCCTATAGAATAGTAAGCAGCAAAATAATCCCTACATCTGAAACATAAAATAGTCTACGGCTGATGGTGTAGTTCAGTGGTAGAGCACACGCTTAGCATTTTCCAGTCTCTGGATTCAAACAGCAGCACACAAAAAAAGTGCTCTAAAACTATAATGTAAATGGGAATGGGAATTACAGGAGATACAATTCCATTTCCCAGGGGAAAACAAAATATCAAGTTAAATTTAATAATAATCAAATTTAAGTAATTTCAATATTTTATAGCTTTAAGCTAATTTGGAGAAAAACAGAAATCCTAAAACAATGACTTTTCCTACTGTTTTTAAGTTTCACTCACTTTTGGCAGATAGCAACATATTTCTGATGATATTAAATGGTTCAAGAAATTCAGAATAAGTTGTAAGCAAAATTAAATGAATTGGGAAGATTAACATTCAAATTTCTTTGCCTCAGCAGCAAGATTCTCCATCATTAAATCACAACCAAAGATGTTTACTTTGTTCTATCTTTCCTGGCTTTTTGGTAAAGTCCAAACTACTTCAAACTGAGGCTTTACATATTGAATTTGCTATCATAGATTTTTAGATTATAGAGTGAATGAAAGTAAACATTACCTTGTTAATATCCTTATTCAGGAAAGAAGGAAACAGGCCAAAGATATTTCTAGTTATTCAAACAACTTCAAGTAGCAGATTACAGAATTTTTAGAGGAAGTACTCTTCTTTCATTAAAAAAAATTTTGAAAAAACTAATAAAGAGAAAATTAAAGTAAAAATAGTTCATTAACTGGATTCTAGATCTAATTTTATATACAATTTGGATTACAGGTAGTAGGGTACACTTATAAAGAGTTAGAAGCAAGAATAGAAAATATTTTTACTCCACACATATCAAATATTCTTATTTCAGTGATGTAATAGCAATTTGTTGACATTTTTATTTTTCAAATCAGTATCCAGGAATCACAACACATTCAGTATAGTTAATAAAATAAGAGAAGAAAAATAAGGAGCAATGTGCTAGTTAGAGAAGTAAATGAAACACAAATATACAGTTATAGTAAACTATAATAGGGAAAGATAAGATTACTATTTCAAAAGAAAGGGACTGTGGGTGTAGCTCAGTGGTATAGCACTTACCGAGCATGTGTGAGGCACATCCAAGCACTGAAAAGGGAGGAAAGATGAGAGTGGAGAAAAGAGGATGGGATGGGAAAGAGAGGGAGAAGGGGAGGGGATGAGAAGAGAGGACAGGAGGGGAGCAGAGGGAAAGAAAAGGGGAGGGAAGGAAAGGGAAGAGGAAGGGAAAGAAAGGAAAAAGGGAAAGTAAAGGGAAGGGAAGGAGAAAGGAAAGGGGAGAGGAGAGGAAAGCAGAGGAGAGGAGGAGTGAGCAAAGGGAAAGGAAGGAAGGGAGGAAAGAAAGGAGAGAGGGAGAGAGGGAAGGAGGGAAAAGAAGAGAATCAAAGGAAAGTCAAGTAGGAAAGAGGAATGGAGAAAAGAGGGAAAGGGAAAGGAACAGAAGGCATGGAAATAAAGGGAAGGAGGAAGGAAAGGAAGAAGGGAGGGAGGGAAAGAGAGAAGGAGAAAAGGAAGGCCAGCCAACTGCTACTCAGAAAACAATCAAGGGATTCCTATTTGTAGTAGAAATACATGAAGCAATAAATCCTTCATATTGTAAAGAGAAAAAGAAATTGATAGGTATCTATACTGCCTATAAAAATAATTTAAAATCATTTCTAGTAGGTTTTGTTCATTGGCCATGTTTTTTCTATCATTTGAAGATAATAACTTTCTAATCTGAAATTGCAAACAACCCAGGAAAATCACAAATAGAGTACATTTTTCTATTGTATTCAGATCTGGCTAATTGGAGATGAATTGTTCAATTTGAATCAAGTGTTTCAGGTATAAAACGCTGCTCCATTTGTGGATTAACTAGTCTTGATGAACAAGGACTCCCAGCAAATTGTACAAAATAGGAGGAAACAGGCTTAGTCTAGGGGGTATAGGAAAAATCTGTACTCAAAGCAAAGGAATAAACTACAAGACCCTGTAACATTCCTTTTAGCTCTGTGATTCCATGAACTTTAGCCTAGAAATCACGTTTATGGAAACAATCTAGAGAAGGACACAACAATTGTAACAAACGTGGAAATTATATGTTTCTACACTTCTGCTAAGGATTACTTGAGAAGAATACAATTTAATCAGTTGTTAATTACTTATGCTAAGTGAGAATATCAAAGAGAAATGCCTTTCCTCTCCTTCAAATATCTTTTTTTACTTAAGCCAGTATTAAAATTAGCATTCCATGAGAGCATACTACTTGTTGATAATGCAAGGTAACCCAGAAATACATAACAGGACAGAGAAAAACCAGAAAGAGTTTAACCTCAAAAGGGAGATAATGTAGAGAATTGGTACTTAAATTCTAGATACAACCCCACCTTAATATGTAAGTAGACTCTATATCACTTATCCAGAATGGTCTTCTTTCTTCATCTATAAATGAGGGAGATGAATGGAACCGGGTAGAATAAATTACTTATAATTGTAAAAATCTATAGATAATTTAAACATGCAGAACCAAGAAACAGGTGGTACACTGAAATTCAAATTTCAGAACTGTAGTATTATAATCCATAACAAGTCACACACAATACAATATATCATAAAATGCTATAACTGGAAGGAACAATAAAGAATATCTAGTTAATACATTCAATATATTGACCTGAGGCCTAGAGACATTGAGAAATGGTTTAAGGTTATACAATCAATGAGATGGGGAGACAGGATTAGAATTTTCCTGCTTTTTCCAATGTATACAGAATGATTCTGAGTAAAGTCTGAGTAGAAAGTGTTAAAAAGATAAATAGATCTTCTGATAAAAGCAGAGATAAGTAATTCTCACAGAACATCTACAATAAGAGGAATCTTAAAAGATATCCAGTCCATTCCCCTATCTCTTTATGATAATCTTAATTATTGATATTTGACTCTCTTAAATTTTCTTCACTTTCTGAATTACTAATAGGAACAAAGAAACATGCAATACGGTCAATGTATTTTATATACTAAAGTGAAATACAACAATGAAACCTGTTGAAATTATTTTAATTAGGGGGGAGGGGGTTGAGGGAGAGAGATGGTGGGGGTGAACCCAACCAATGTACAATGTAAGTATATATGGAAATGTCACAATGAATCCCCACCCCCATACAACTAATATGTGCTAATAAAAATGTTTAAATGAGGGGAAAAAGAATGAACATATTTAAATATTTTTAAAAATCATCCAGTAAGCTACGGAAAATATATGTCAATGATTAGAATTTCACAGG
Organism: Castor canadensis; assembly: GCF_047511655.1. Lineage (NCBI taxonomy): Eukaryota > Metazoa > Chordata > Mammalia > Rodentia > Castoridae > Castor > Castor canadensis. The sequence continues at coordinate 136,789,865 of NC_133393.1, forward strand.
CTATCATGTATAGATCAATAATGTTTACTAAATACTTCACTGAAAATCAAGGAGGGCTAAGAATGCTAATCCACTTTGGGACAATATTACTTTGAGAAGTGTTACAGTGTCAATCTGAGAAAGACCAAGAAAAGTAGTATAGCTTGAATAGTCAGGTCCAAGATAGCCTACCCATTAGATTTGATATATTTATCTTCATTAGGAAACCTGTATCCACAATTTAAATGACCAAAGAAAGCATCAGTATTTATGCCTTGGGCTGATTTTTCTTAGCTCCTCATGACCGGGAAATAAAGAAGAATAAATAATAATTTTTCCTTTAAAAAAGACATGTGGATATATTTTTCATTCTACAGAAGGATAGTTTTAAGAGACCTGGCAAAGAAAAAAGTCTCAGTAAAGTGATATAATATAGAAAAGGACTGAATGAAAAGAAATTCCATTTTGGAATTCCAATACTATAAATCCAAATAATGAAACATAAAGTTGATAATATTTTATGTAATTCAAATCATTCTTTAAACACATGATAATGTTAGATTTACAAAGTAAGTTTTAGGAGAAAAAATTTCATAGTGATAAATAATGACAAAAAATAGTTAATTTATTACAGTAAAAGTTTTATAGCCACCAAGCTTAAAATCAAGTATAACTAAGTTCCATGTGCCTCAAATCACAGAATAAAAGAAATATTAGGTTGTAAAGCAAAACCTAACTAACATTTTTAAACCACTGATTACCAGAGCTAAAACACTAAAGTGAAATAAAATGATCCAGACCTGGGAAGACTAACTTGGATCATTCCTACAAAGCAGAAACAAAGGAGGAGAGATACAGGAAAGGATCAGTTTTCTTCTGAAAGCAAAGCACAGAACATCTGAATTGCTCAGAAAACTGATGTTAGGTTACCTTCCTAAAATACTGAGTAAAAAGTGGTAGTCATAGCTACATCTACTTTCATATTCCATGAGGCATACTATCATATTATTTGAAAAAAATCTTTAACTTCAAAAAATTATAGTTCAGAAGTTTAAAACAAGAAAGATGGTTGTGAATGACAAAGAAAAAGCATTTTAGCTAAATTTAAAGGATTTTGAAATAGTTCATATACGTGCCTGTGGCTTTATTAGGATCACACTCCTAGTGAGTACTTCTATGTAAAAAAGTTGGTAAGTATTAGTAATCAAGTGGTTTTATCCTTTTTTTCTCCCAAGCTATACACAACAACATGGTCCCATCACTTCTTTCATCCTCCCTGGGTGAAATTTGACTATTTCGTAATATTTCTTTCAGTTTACACTCTGCGTACAATTATCCCAACAGCAATCCTACCAAGTTTAACTTGTCAGTGTTGTCATCTGGTACCTCTCCAAATTCACCGAAGAGCAGCAGAATCATTGTGACACGAGAAAGTTATCAGCCGATATAATTAACTTCATCACATGTAGCTAAATACACAAGAACTCCAGTCCAAATAAGTGGTACTTACTTATGTCCATTTAAGGCTGCGTGGTGTAAAGCAGTGTAACCTGAACTGTCTGTGCAGTTCACATTGGGGCCTCGCCAGATGCTGCAAATAAAGCACAAGAACAGAGTTAATGGTTAAACAGAACCATGCATTCAAAAACAAAACAAAAAATGCCCAATAGCACGCAGCAAATGAACATTTTAATCATGTTAGTAAATGACTTCCAGTTTTCATGCATACCCCTCAAAACAACTTAATTTATGTGATGCAGGAAAATTGATAAGCAATGTGACTATCTTCAGAAATTGTGTTCACTGCCATGTGTTAAGCTTACATCCGAAAGGTCCCAATTACTTTCTATTATTACCTAAATATTAACACTCAGACTGAAGATTTATGACACCTGCCACCTCCCTTTTAGCACACCCATTCTGAAATGGTAGTGATTTATGTAAGTTATAACACATTTTTGCAAGAATATCAACTCTTCTTGCTATTTCCATTGCTACCAAGAAAATATAATCAATATTTCGCACTTGAAAATAAAATTAAAGTTCTGAGCTATGGTAAACCATAAGAAGATCCTAACAATTTTGCATTTATTACTGACTTCACAATATATTCTGGAGATAACATGTAACCACATAAAAGAGCCCATTTTATCCTTGATCGCTATAATTAAAGAAATTAATTTTAACTTTTGGAAGAAAACCCAAAACATTAAGAGATTCTTTTTTAAAAGCAGAACATAAATGACTTTATCTGATGTCCCTCATAACTCAAGATCCTTCTTCTTTGAGGGGGACTGGGCTTTGAACTCAGGGCTTCAAGCTTGCAAAAAAGGTACTCGCAAAACAGACACTATCACTTCAGTCACCACTTCAGTCCAAGGTCCTTCTTTATAAGAACACAAACTAGTGAAGAAGACAGACACATGTACTAGTGATTAAAACTAAGATAACTAAGATACCAGGACTACAAAAGGCCTCTGAGAAGAAAATAAATAGCTATTCAAATGAGAGATCATGACTGACTTTAAGGTGTGATAATGAAACTGTGTAGAATACACTGATTCTAGAGTTCAGTAAAAGAAGAATCAATGATACAAGGATCAACTGGAGGAAGATAGGGAAGCAGTAGTCTAAATGACTTCAGGTTTAGATGACTGAAAGGTAAAGGATAATATTAACTAAGATATAAAAAAAGAAAAAAATTTCCTAGGAAGAGGTCAACAGAAGATAGAGAGGAAATGATGAGTCCTAGTTTAGGGAATTTGAAGTATCTGAAACAATTTCTAGAAGGCTATGAAAATATATAGTAATTAGAATTATGATTCTCTAAACCTGAGATCAAAACCTGGCACTGATATGAAGACCAGTGGGACAGAACAGAGGACCCAGATATGAATCCACACCTTATTTTTGGCAAAGGCACCAAAAACATATGACAGAAAATAGCCTCTTCAACAAATGTTGCTGGGAAAAGTGGTTATCTGCCTGCAGAAAACTGAAACTAGATCCATGTTTATCACCCTGTACGAGTATCAACTCAAAATGGACCATGGACCTTAACATCAGACCCGAAATTCTGAAGCTAGTACAGAAAAGAGCAGGGAATATTCTGGAAGCAACTGATATATAGTCAAGGACTTCCTCAGTAGAATCCCAGCAGCTCAGCAACTAAGAGAAAGGATGGACAAATAGGACTACATGAAATTAAAAAGCTTCTGCACAACAAAAGAAATGGTCTCTAAACTGAAGAGACCACCCACAGAGTGGGAGAAAATATTTGCTAGCTATACATCAAAGGACTGATAACCAGAATATACAAGGAGCTCAAAAAACTAAACTCCCCCAAAATCAAGGAACCAATTAAGAAATGGGCAAATGAACTAAACAGAACTTCTTCAAAAGAAGAAATCCAAATGGCCAAAAAACACATGAAAAAATGCTCACCATCTCTGGCCATAAAGAAAATGCAAATCACAACCACACTAAGATTCCACTTCACCTGTTAGAATAGCTATCATCAAAACCACCACCAACAACAAATGTTGGTGAGGATGTGGGGAAAAATGAACTCTCATACACTACTGGTGGGAATGTAAGTTAGTTCAACCACTCTGGAAAACAATATAGAGGCTTCTTTAAAAACTAAACATAGATCTGCCATATGATCCAGCAATCCCACTTCTAGGGATCTACCCAAAGGAATGCAACTCAGGTTACTCCACAGGCACCTGCACACCCATGTTTATTGCAGCACTATTCACAATAACCAAGTTATGGAAACAGCCAAGATGCCCCACTACTGACAAATGGATTAAGAAAACGTGGTATTTATACACAATGGAATTTTACTCAGCCATGAAGAAGAATGAAATCTTGTCATTCACAAATAAATGGATGGAACTGGAGAACATCATGTTAAGTGAACTTAGGTAGGCTCAGAAGGCCAAAAATCATATGTTCTCCCTCATCATATGCGAACTTTAGACCTAAAACAAATGCAGTAACATTATTGGACATGGGTCACACACTAAGGGAAAAACACATACATAAGGAATAGGGAAAGGTTGGAAACCCAAAACTTGAAAGTGTTTGATGTGCCCACTGTAGAGGAGCTAATATAGTAACCTTAAAACCACAGAGGTCGCTATGGGAAGGTGGCTGGGAAGTAGTGAAGAGGTCTGGTAGAGATTAATCAATTTGGGTTGTAATACACATGTGCATGGAAGCAATGCTAGGAATCTCTCTGTATAGCTATCCTTATCTCAAACTAGCAAAAATGCTATCTTTCTTATTATTGCTTATGTCTTCTCTTCAACAAAATTGGAGAAGAGGGCAGAACAGGTTCTGCCTGAAAGCTGAGGGGGTGGGGGGAAAGGGAGGGAGTGGGGAGCAGGAAGGAGAAATGACCCAAACAATGTATGCACATATGAATAAATGAATAAATAAACCAAAAATAAATAAATAAATAAAAAGAATTTTTGAAACTTAAAAAAAAACCAAAAACTGGCACTGTTACTTGCTGGAAGTGGTGCTAGGTGAAGTACTAAACCTCTCTGAAATTCAATTTTTCATTTGTAAATAGAAATGACAATAATAGAAATGATAATAATAAGGGGGCAGGGGGCAAGGGGGAGAAATGATCCAAACAATGTATACACATATGAATAAATGAATAATAAAAAAAGAAATGACAATAATAATATTCCCTTATGGTATTCTGAGGATCAAATGAATCTACTCGGGAAGTACTAGAACACAGCACTAGCATATATTATTAAATATGGAGAAATAAGTAAAGTGTAGAGGAATAGGCAAATCTCACTAACATTAATCAAAAGAAATTTGTAGGACTTGTTTGGGAGTGTCGTTCAGTGGTAGAGCAGTTGCTTAGCAATGCATAAAGGCCTAAATTTAATCCCCCAGAGCCACAAATGAGAAGAAAAAGAAAGCAGAGTGATTTTTTTAATAGTTGACAAATTAGATTTCAGAGCAAAGATATTTCATGTATATAAAGGATCATTTCATATTAAGTGGGTCAATTTGTCAAAAGACAATTCTAAACACTCCTCGCATACAACAGACTTAAAAATAAAGGAAACAAAAACTGAAACAACTACGAAGAGAAATAGACCTATCCACCTATATTTGACGATTAACCCCTCCTAAACCCTCTTTCTCAATAATCAATGAAAACAGTAAACAGAAAATCAGTGAGAGTATATAAAGTTTAAATAATACTATTAATCAAACTGACCTAACTGAAATTTTATAGTGCACTCTACCCAATAACAACAAAATACATATTCTTTGCAAATGAACTCAGGACATTTACCTGATCAGGAAAAAACTAGAAGACACAAACTACCAATAATAGGAAAAGGGGGATAATGTCATAACATATTCCACATGTATTAAGTGAGTACAGAAGAAAATTATGTATAATGTTATACCAATAAATTAGAAAACAAATGAAATAAAGTTTCTTTAAAAATATGAATTACAACCAAAACTCACTTTATAATTATTATTAATTTTTTTTTGGCAGTACTGGGGTTTGAACTCAGGGCTTCATGCTTCCTAGGCAGCAGTTCTACCACTTAAGCCACTCCATCAGCCCCCAAAAAACTCACTTTAAAAGAAGGAAGTAGGCCAAGTTCTTGTGGCTCACGCTTATAATCCTAGCTGCATAGGAGGCAGAGATAAGGAGGATTGCGATTTGAAGCCAGCCCTGGGCAAATAGTTCACAACACCCTATCTCGAAAAAATTCATCAGAAAAAAGGGCTGGTGGAGTGGCTCAAGCAGTAAGAGCATCTGCCTAGCAAGCCTTACTCCCTAAGTTAAAACCCCAGTGTCGTCAAAAAAAAAGAAAGAAGTAGATAACTTGCATAGCCCTACATCTATAAAAGAAACTGAATTCAAATTTATAGCTTAAAAACAAACAAAACCTCAAGGCCCAGAGGGCTTCACTGGGAAATCTGATAGACATATAAGGAAGAAATAGTACCAAATCTATTCTAAAATACTGAAGAGACATAAATACTGCCTAACATTCTATGAGTTCTACAATATTTCAAGAAAAGTGAACAATATGTCAAAAACTCACTCCTGAACACTAACATAAGAGACAAAAATTCTTAAAATAAAGCAAGTTAAATTCAGCAACATATAGAGTAATACTATATCATAAGGAAACAGTTTATCTAATATAGTAAGTTTGTTGTAACATTGTTTATCATATTGACAGACTAAAAAAGAAAAATTACTTGATTAGCTCAACAAATACAAATATCGTTTCCTAATAAAAACTGTTAGCAAACTAATCTAGTAACAAAAGATACCTTCTCAACTTGTTAAAAAAAATCTTCAAAAAAACCCCTACAGCTACTTAAAATCTAGATAATATTTAATGATAAATGGTTACTGTCCCCTTAACCAAGAATGCCTGTTCTCACTACTTCTACCCAATATTGTACTGGTGATTCTAGCTGATGCGATGACTACAATTGATGTGAAAAAGAAAAATAAAAAGGTATAAAGATTGCAAGGAAAGAGTAATATCTGTCTTTAAGACAGAATAATCAGATATGCAGAAGATCTAAGGGATCTGCAAAACACCTAACTAAAACAAAATTAGGGGATGTTGTGTCAGAAGCATAGGGAACTCTCTAACTTATCTTTTCAATACTTCTATAAACTAAAAATTATTTCAAAATAAGATGTTTCTTTGTTCTGCTTTGTTTTTTGATTTGTTTATCTGTTTCATCTTGGTTTGCTTTTTTAAGACATGGTCTCACCATGTGGCAGTTGGGAGACTGCCTTGGTCTCCCAAGCACTGGGACTACAGGCCTGTGCCACCGTACCCAGCTTATAAAATGTTTCCAGAAAGGAAATCTTATTACAATAAAAATAACCCAAATAAAGTGTGTTTAGCAAAGGTTCAAAATACACTTCAATATATAAATATCAACTAAATTTCTATATGATACCAAAGATCAGATCCTAAAAATTGTTTTAAGTACTACTTACAAAATATACCATTTCAGGAAAAAACAAAATACATAGGAATAAAGCTGACAAAGATACACAAACCAATACACTGAAAAGTATAAGATATTGCTGGAAAAAAGTACAGAGGGATTAAACAAATGGTGAGAAACACCAAGTTGATGGATCAAAGACTCAAATTGTTATGAACTTTCCACAAATTGACCTTTAAATTAAATGCAACAAAATCAAAATCCTAGCAAACTGTTTTGTAGAAATGGATTTTAAAACCTATATGTAAATGCATGGGATTCAGAATTGCCAGTATAACACTGAAAAAGTAAAGTAAAATTATAGAGTTACATTTGTTGATTTCAAGACTATAAGAAAGCTACAGTAAACAAGATTGACAGGTGTGGTAGAGTAAAGATAGATGAAAGGATCAGAATGGAGAAATAAAGAGTTCAGATAGACCCACATATGCATGCAATTGACTCTGATGAAAGTTCAATGATAATTCATTAAAGAAAGGATAGTCTTTTCAAAAAATGATGCTGGAACAAATGGGTAGCCTCAGGCCAAAAGAAAAAAGGTACTGATTTATTCCTCCACTATACCATATACAAAAATTAACTAAAAATGAATCATAAATCTAAAAATTACTTAAAACTATAAGATTTCTGCAAGAAAATGTTGAGGAATTTTTGTGACCTTGAGTTAAGCCAAGATTTCTTAGCTATAACACTGAAGCATAACCCATACAAGGAAATTTGACAAACTGGACTACATGAAAATTAGGAGCTTCTGGTCTTCAAAGACACTGTTAAAAGAATGAAAAAGAAATAGGCTGGGGGAAAATATCTGCAAATCAAATCTTCTATATATTCTTAAACCAACATACATCAGGGACCCTCTAAATGCACTAATAGGAAGACCAACAACCCAATTAAAAAGTGGGCAAAAGACTTGCACAGATACTTTACAGAAACTATACACAGATGGAAAATAAGAACATGAAAAGAAGTCAGGTATGGTGGTTCAAGCTGTAATCCCAGCATTTAGGAGGCTAAGGCAGGAGGATCGTGAGTTCAAGACCAGCCTGGAATATAGCAAGACCCTCTCTCAAAAACAAACAAACAACAAAAATGATGTTCAATATCCTTTGTCCTTTAAAAAGTTTTTTTTAAAATCACAATGAGAAGAAGGCTTAAATAAAATACAAAAATGACAGTGAAGAAATTATAAATGATTTACCAGAAATAAAACAGATCATAAGGGACTACTGATATGGTTTGAATATGAAATGTCACCACAGGCTCATATGCACTCACTCACGCTCTCGCTCTCTCTCTCTCTCTCTCTTCTTTCTTTCTTCCTTCCCTCCCTCTTGTTCTCAACTGCCATGAGGTGACACCTCTGCTCATCTCATAGTGTTCACATGCTCACTGCCATAATGTTCTCCCTAAAAGTAATGGAGCCAGTCAAGCATGGACTGAAACCTGAGCCAAAGTAAGTCTTTCCTTCTTTTAAGTTGCTCTCTCAGCCTTTTGTCACAGAGATTAAAAAATGTTATCTAATACAACTATTATGGGCAACTGTATACCAACAAACCAGATAACTAAGAGAAAATGGATAGATTTCTAGAAAAACAGAACCAATTAAGATTGAATTAGGAAGAAATGGACACCGTGAGCAAAAAAAAAGTAAAATCAAAAACCTCCCAAAAAAGACCAGATGACGTCGCAACAGAATTCTACAAATAGTCAAAGAATTAATATAAACACCTCTTAAGCAATTCCAAAAATAGAGCCAGAAGAAATATTTACAAACACATTTTATGAGGCCAGCATCATCTCATCTTGATACCTAAACAAAAGATATCACAAGAAAACTATAGACCAATTTCTCTGATCAACATTAACGTAAAAATTCTCAATAAAATACTAGCTAACTGAATCCAGCAACATATCAAAAACATTATATATCATGACCAAGTGGGATTCATCCCTGGTATTCAAAGCTGATTAAATATACTAGTTAATCAATTTCATACATGTTTACAGAATTAAGGGAAAAAAACACGATTATCTCAATTGATGTGGAAAAAGCATTTGACAAAGCCCAACATTCTTTCTTGATAAAAACTCTTGGAAGTGTAGGTATAGAAGGAAGGTTCTCCAAAATAATACAGGCCATTTATGAAAAAAACCTATAGGTAACATTATAATCAAGGAGGAACAGGTAAAAGCTTTTGAACCAACATCCACAACAAGGCAAGGAGCCCACTGTTGCAACTTCCATTCAACATAGTAACAGAGGAGCCAGCAAGAGCAGTTAGAGAAGAAAAAGAAACAAACAACGTCCAAATTAAAAAGGAATAAGTAAATTTTCTTTTCTATTCGTGGATAATATGATCCTTTAAGTAAACAAAAGAAAGAAAGAAAGAAAGACAGACCAGACTCCACAAAAAACCTGTTAGAAACTAATAAGTAAAATAAACCAGTAAAGTAGCAATATATAAACCAATATTAAAAATGAGTAGCATTTTTATAGACAAATAATGAACTAATTGAAAAAGAAATCAAGTATACAATCCCATTTCTGATGGCACTTTTTTAAAAAACCTAGGAATAAATATTTTTACCGAGGATGTAAAAACAATAAACATTAATAAAAGACATTGATTGAAGACAAGAATAAATGGAAAGAGATCTAGTGCTCATGGATTGGAAGAATTAATATTGTTAAAATATCCATATAACCCAAAGCAATATACAGATTCAACACAATTCCTATCAAAATTGCAATGGCATCCTTGAAAGAATTATGTTTAAAAATCCTAAAATTTGTGTGGAACCATAAAGGATCATGAATAATGAAACAACTCTGAGAAAGAAAAAGTTGGAGGCATCACACTTCCTAGTTTCAAAGTATGGCACTGACATAAGACACACCCAGAAAGCAGTAAATAGAAGAGAGAGCCCAGAATAAATTCAAGCATATAAAGTCAACCAATTTTTGAGAAAGGCACCAAGTGGACACAATGGAAAAAGGACAGTCTCATTAATAAGATACTAGAAAAACTGGCTTTCCACATGACAAAGAATGAAATGGAATCCTTACCTTACCCCATGCACAAAAATGGATAAAAGATACACATGTAAGACCAGAAACTATAAAAATTCATGAGAGAAGATAGATTTTGGCATTGACCTTGGAAATAATTGGATACCACACCAAAACCTCAGGACACAAAGGCAAAAATAAATAAATGGGACTACATCAAACATTAAAAACTTCTGCACATCGAAGAAAGCAATCAACAAAATGACATGGCAACCTATTGATTGTGGAAACAAAATAGTTAGAAAATATATATCTGACAAGGTGTTAGTAACTAAAATTTATAAAGAAATCAGAGCTCGAGAGTGGAAAAACAAATAATTGACTTTAGAATGGGATAGAAAAAATAAAGAACTAAAGAGGCATTCACCTAAGAGAACACACAAATGGACAGTAGGGAGGTATACGAAAAATCAGTCAACACTATCAATCATCGGGGAAATGCAAATTAAAACCACTATGAAATACTACCACATGTCAAACGATAAATATTGGCATGGGTATTACACCATGGGAGTAAAGACAACACCCCCCCATATTCACTGCAGCATTGCCCACCAATAGCCAAGATAGGAAACAACCTAAATGTCTGATGACAGACAAATAAATAAACTGTGGTACACAAGATTTTGCCATTGTTCACATGGATAGGCTTCCCTCCAGGCTTAACAGAACACTGCAGTAAGTAAAATAAGCCAAACACAGAAAGAAAAATATTATATAATCTCAATTAGCTGTGTAATCTAAAATCAAATATACAGAAATAAAGAACAAAACAATGGTTAACAGAAGCTGGGGGGAGAGCAGGGAAGAACTATGCAGAGATGTACATCACAGGATATAAAGTAGTAGACATATAGGAGGAACAACTCTAGAGATCTAATGTACAACATGAAGACTATAACATAAAATTGTACAATTAACACAGGATTCATGTGAAATGAATAGATATCAGCTTTTCTTGCCACACACAAAGAAAGGGTAACTATATATATAAGAAGGTAGATATATCCATTTGATTCACTACAGTAACCTCTTTTCATTACCAGTATCAATCAACACCCCATTGTATACCTTAAAATATTTATAATAAAATTTCTTTTTTAAAAAATCATAAGATTTTTCACAAATACTACATATCTATCAGAATTGCTATCATTTAAAAACTTCAAATGCATATGTTGATAGGAACGTAAATCAAACAGAACACTCACACACTTCTGGCAAGCATGTAAAATAGTGCAACCACCACCCACGTTTGTTGCAACACTATTCACAATAGCAAAGTTATGTTATTAGCTAAGGAGCCCATCTATACATGAAAGAAAACATGGTTTATATATACCTGGGAGTATTGTACAGTCATAAAAAAGAATGAAATTATATCATTTGCAGGGGAAAAAAGAACATGAATATTAAAGGAGGACTACTTGGTGTGGAGAACTAGTAGAAGGTAGGAGATAAAAAAGCATGGGGGATTATGATTGACGAACATTGTATATACATATGAAAAAGACATAATGAAGCCAACTTTAAAAATTTGTGGCTGACAAAAGACCAAAAATCGTATGTTCTCCCTCATATGCGGACATTAGATCAAGGGCAAACACAACAAGGGGACTGAACTTTGATCACAAGATAAAAGCGAGAGCACACAAGGGAGATATGAGGATAGGTAAGACACCTAAAAAATTCGCTAGCATTTGTTGCCCTCAACGCAGAGAAACTAAAGCAGATACCTTAAAAGCAACTGAGGCCAATAGGAAAAGGGGACCAGGAACTAGAGAAAAGGTAAGATCAAAAAGAATTAACCTAGAAGGTAACACACATGCACAGGAAATTAATGTGAGTCAACTCCCTGTATAGCTATCCTTATCTCAACTAGCAAAAACCCTTGTTCCTTCCTATTATTGCTTATACTCTCTCTTCAACAAAATTAGAGATAAGGGCAAAATAGTTTCTGGTGGGTATCGAGGGGGGGGGGAGAGGGAAGGGGTGGGGTGAGTGGTAAGGGAGGGGGTGGGGGCAGGGGGGAGAAATGACCCAAGCATTGTATACACATATGAATAATAAATAAATAAATAAATAAATTGTGGCTGAGTGTAGTGATTTACAGCTGTAATCCCAGTTCCCAGCTACTTGGGAGGTGGCGATCTGGAAGATTATGGTTCGAGGTGGTACACACCTGTCATCCAGCTATGTGGGATGTGTAAGCAGGAGGATAGCAGTCCAGACAGGCCCAGGCAAAAACAAGAGACCCTTTCTCAAAAAAAATAAAAGCAAAAAGGGATGGGAGCATGGCTCAAGTGGTAAGCACCTGCCTCACAAGCATGAAGCCCTAAGTTTAAAATCCCAGAACCACCAAATAATTTTGTAAGAAAGTTTAAAAATGGGGAGAGGTGAAGGAAGGGAGAATAAGAAAGAATAACAGAGGGGTGAATGCAATCAAAGTACATTATATATATATATGTATACATATAATGAAAATTCTCACTTTGCACAATTAATATACATAATAATTGTAAAGCATGGAAATAATTAAAAATAAATAAATAAAATTAATGTATTAAATTAATCAATACATATTGATTGATTAATTTAAACAGAATCTCACTATGTAGCCCAAGCTGGCTACAAAAAAATCTTCCTTCCTCAGTCTCTTTAGTGCTGGGTTATAGACATGTGCCAGTGTGCTTGACTTATGTATGTATTTTATTTTATTTTATTTGGGAAACAATTCAGAAATTTCTTAAAAAGTTAAATACAACTATCATATAATCCAGTCATTGTACTCTAGATATTTAATCAAGAGAAATGAAAGCACATGTGCATGTAAAGACTTGGATAGTCACAACAGCTTTATTTGTAACTGCACAAAACTGAAACAACCCAAACATTTACTAGCAGATGAACTGATAAATTGTGATACAGTCACATAATAGATTACTACTTAAAAATAAAATGAATGAAATATTGAATTACCCAGCAACATCTGTTGAAAATCTCAAATCAATTAGACTCTAGAACAGCAGAGTGACTGCCCCTCCACCTCCCCAGTGGAACAGGAGATTTATCCTCCACCACGGATGAAATGCATTCTGTGGACTACAGAACAGTAGGTGGTTGAGGGCAGAGGTACTAGCTAAAAATAGGATACTAAATGGAAATTTACATACTTATACATAATCCCTGACTGGACTTCTAAAACAACAACCATGCATACATTCCAGGCAGTCCATTGAAATACCACAATCTAGGTAAACAAAATAACCCAAGTAGAATTGAATACACCAAGAGTGAAGAGAGTTCTCTCATGGAACCTCATGAGGGAACCCAGACCACCCTGTGGAAGACTTTCACAACCAGCAATGCAAAAACATGGTGGCAAGAGAGAAGGCTGGGGTGGGGTAGATTCCTAACATGTAGCCTTTATCAATTTCTGTGGTGTAAATACTTCCACTTGAGATCATTTAGCTCAGATGTGGGAAGAGATGCTAACAACCATGTCTAACAAATTGATAAAGCAGATCCAGCACACCACTGAAAAGCCTAAAATCCACAAGTCCCAACACCATGAAATGAGACATTCCATCTGCCTCTCAAGTCCAAACAATATCCAAAGACATCCAGTTGTTCAGGAAAGCCTCTATTATCAAAGTGGCCAAAACAAACAAAAAATTTTATGCCTGGTAAAAGATTTGGAAGAAATTTTGACCATGTAGGAAAAGGAAATTCTTCTAATACATCATTAATATCCTCCCAAGTTAAGCAAATACAATGAATGTAAGGATGCAATTTAAAAAAGAAAATTAGAGGTAAAAAAGAATTTTCAAAAATATCATGATAGCAGAAATTTAAAACTCATTAGAAGAACTGAAAATCAAGTTGCTGAAATATCACCCAAAATTAGGGGGAAAGGCAAATATACGGGAAACAGAAGGGAATTCATCAAGTAGAACTCCCATTCAGCAGGACCAACACTGAATTAACAGAGGTTCTTAAAGCAAAACAATGAAAGAAACCATTTATGAAAAGTTCTCAGAACTGAAGGACATTAATTTTCAAAATGAAGAGTTTATGGGTAGCTTTGATAAATAAAAACTTAAAGAACTAAAGTAAGTCTGATATTTCCTTTTAAATTTCAATTAAACAGAAAAACCAAAGTCCTAAAACATTGACCTAGGACTTGTCTCTAATGTAAATTTTCCTCTTTCAACTCTAGGGATACCATCAATTTTTTGGTGGTACTGGGGTTTGAGCTCAGGGCTTTCACACTTGCTAGACTGGTGCTTTACTGTTGAGCTACTACTCCTTAGTCCTAAAAATACCGTGAATTTATCACTATTCAGAGACCTAGAATGAGGAGAGGTTATTCATAACTATCACTTCTACTTCATTTAATAATTTATACTCATCAAGCTTTAACTGTGCACGAAAATATAATAAGCCTAAGTACAAGAATAAATATAATACAGTCTGTTTCAAAAGAACTTGCAAATCTAACTAAAGGACAAACATATACAAACAAATTATTATACAGGCAGTGAGGTTTAGTACCTACAGCATAGTAAATATCTCCAATAACTTCATCAATTTTTTTCTTACAAAATAAATGCTACAATAAGAAAATCTACAATTCCATAAATTATTGAATCTGATTAAGGCAACCCCAAAAAGAACTTCTATGTTATTTTTTTTTTTTAGGGAAAATATGACTGAAAGTTCTAAATTACATACAGAAGAATTTGTAGGAAAATAAAATGTGCAACAAGAAACAATAATGGGATCTATGTACCATCAATTATTAAAACGTATGATAAAACCATGCCAAAAATATTATTCTACTGTCAGAATAGAGAGACCAATAAACTAAGAGAACCCCTGGAGACAGACCACCACTATAAAGAAGAATAAAATTGACATCTGAAAAAATCAGGAAAAGGAAAATCATTCAATGTCCCAAGAAAAACATTTTATTAGGGAAAGAAAAAATGTTCAGTTTCTTGCCTCATATAACTCAGCCAAATTAAATGCCACCAGGTATGTCCTTGGTTTCATCTCAAACCTCATTTTCTACCCTCTTTCTTCTACACACTCTATTCCAACCCCACAGATCTCCTTAAAAACACAAGCTTCTTGCTGGGCACAGTGGTACGTGCCTGTAATCCCAGGATTCAGGAGGCTGAGGGCAGAAGATCATTTGAGCCCAATAGGTGAAACCAGCTTGGGCAATACAGTGAGATTCTGTTTCAAAAAATAAAGTAAGTGTGGCCTGGTGGTTCACACCTGTATCTCAGTACTTGGGAGGCTGAGGCAGGAGGATGGAAAGTGGGCTACATAGCAAAACCCTGACCAAGAAAAGAAAACAAAGTATACTTATACCTTATGGCTCTTGCATTTGAAATTCTCTACCCAGAAAGCTTTTTCCTCAGATAATCAAAAGGTTCATCTCTTCTGTTCAAATGCTACCTCTTCAGAGATACCGCCCCACATTATTTAGACAAAAAAAGAACCCTATCAGTCTCTTTCCCTTAGTTAAAGGATCTGCCACTATTTGACATTATATTATAATTTATTTGTTGTCTCTCTCCCTACTAGAATGGAAACTCCACCACACTATTTTCAGTTCTCAGAGTAATGACAGAAATACCATAAGTGTCCAACAAGTAATTGTTAAATAAAATACTACATGGTAAATGCACATATGAAAAATGTATGAGACATGTCAACCTTGCTGGCAAAGAAAATGAAAAAACATATCTTATCATATTTTTTAATCAAATTGGGAGTGGGAAACCACTACTACTCAGTGATGGATAGACAGAGAAAAGGCACTATAATAAACTGGTAGTGAAAATGTACACAATTTTTCTAGAAGGTAACTTGACAATATATATTTTTAAAGCCTTAATAAAACTTCTTACCTAGAGATTCCACTAAAGAGGAATTATTTTAAGGAAGTAATTAATAGTTTGTACAAATATCTTGCTGTAAGATTATTTATCATAGTGTGACTTAGAATAGCAAAAACTGTAGAATTACCATGATATCCAGTGCTTCTCAGAATAGTTACTCTGTTTGCTCTCATCAGCTAGACTACAAACAATGCTGGCTCCAGAGCTTCGTCCTCACCTTTCTCCTGATTTAGTAAAAGTTCCTTTCTCCTCTCTGTAGCTGTTGTAAGGTCTTATAAGCATAGTGGGCATGAGCTCCTACTCATCAGTCCCTTTAGCTTATGACAATCCCTCTGGAAGGAGAAAGCCAATTAATACAGTACCCAAGTCTCCTAGAAAGGATGCAGTTCTAGAAAGCTTTAAACAACAGATCAAGCTAACTCACAAATTGATATTATCATCCTTTAAAGTTAAAAAATAAAAATAAAAAACACAGAAAGTAGAAAAACAAGTAACCTTTATACACTGTTGGTGTGAGTGTAAATTAGTGCAGCAACTATGAAAATCAGTATGGAACGTCCTCAAAAAATTAAAAAGAGGGGCTTGAGGCATGGCTCAAGCAGTATAGTGCCTATCTAGCAAATGCAAAGCCCTGAGTTCAAACCCAGTATCATTAAAAAAAAATTTTTAAACCTAAAACTACTACTACCATATGATCTCGCTATTCCACTCTTGGGCATACATACAAACGAATATAAGGCAACATACAGTAGAGACACTTGCATATCAACTGTTTATTGTGGCACCATTCATAATAGCCAAGCTATGGAATCAGCCTATGTGCCCAATAACTGATGAAAGGATAAAGAAAATGTGGTAAATATACACAATGGAGTGTATATTCAATCATAAAGAAAATTGAAATTATGTCATTTGTAGAAAAAAGGATATAACCATCATAATAATAGTTATTATTATTATTTATATAATGATTATAAAAGGGGTACTGTTTTTTTGGGGAGGGAACCAACTGGGGGGAAGGAGAGGGTGATGGAGGTGAAAATGATTGAAGTACATTATATATGTATATGTATGAAAATAGCATAATTATTTTAAAAATCCCATTATAAATAAAAATAAAACCCATTAAAAACTTTTAAAAGGAGGAAGAGAGGGCTAAGAAAGAGTAATAGGAGGCAGGGGGGAGGAGGTGGCCAAAACAATATATACACATGTAAGTAAATGTAAAAATGATAAAATAAAATTTAAAAAAAAAGAAATACACATATATCAAAAAAAGAAAGTAATAAGAAACTTTGATCAAAGAATATTATGTTCATGTATGGAACAATCAAAATGAAATCTCTTTGTACAATTAATTTGCACTAATAATAAATAAAATGAAAACATGTCAGAAATTTTAAAAATAGAGGATATTAACATGTAATTACAGACCACGAAATGTCTAATAAACATTTAAAAACATACTCAACCTTACTTGTGGGCAAAACATGCAAAATGAAACATTAGTGGTCTATTTTTCTAAAATCAGATAAAAAAATTTTAGAGAAATCATTAATGACAAACAATGGAAGCAAAAAATGTAGAGAAATAGTTACTCCCACAGACTGCTGGTTAAATTCAACAACTTTCTTGAAAAATAACATAGCATAAGCTAATAAAATTTAAAATGTGAATATCCTTTGACCAAGTAACTCCACTGTTTGAAATTTATGACTATGAGATAAAAGTACTAACATGAAGACCACACAAACATACTTATCGCATGTTTTCATAGCATAAAAGAGAACACTCCTAAAGTCCATCAAGGGAAAATTAATTAGAATTCATCAACACAATGGGATATCACACAACTATTACAATAAATTCAATCTACTTGTACTGACCTTTAACCAAATCACATTAAGTGAAAAAAGCAAAGTGCAGAATATTGTGTGGTTCAATATTCCAAATGCTTATATATATTAGCTCATTTACATCTACATGTGACACATGCTCTTAATATTCCCATTGAACAGATGAAAATACTTGCATTGACATAAAAAATACATGCAAAAATATATTATTCACCAAATGAATAGCTCAAAGCATCAAGTATTTAATAGGGACAAGGCAATAAAATACAAAGGGAGAAAAGGTAGGTCTGCTGCAGATTGTGAAGAACCATGAAATATGCCAAGAAGCTTGGACATTAATCTGTAGACAACATGGAACTAAATGATTATCAGAAAGACATTAAACATGTCTCTGGCATGATCAGTCAGTATTTTACAATGAGATCTCTTGTGGCAGGTAGAAGGTGAAGAAAGGAGGGAGTCAGGCTGATAGTCTGATTTAACACGCCAAGGGAGAAACAAAGAAAATTGAAATAGTGGAGACAGCTGTGGGTTCAGAGAAATGAGGGAGGAAATTAAAGAATGTAGAAATATCTAAAAGAAAGCCTATGAGAGATGATATACTAAGATAATGACTGAGGTTTCTACCATGAACTAAATGCATGAATGGTGAGATGTCTCCATTTCCATTAGAGAACTGCAAGGGTGGTGATATCTTTCAGGGGAAGCCAAGTTTCAGCCAAAATGGCCTAAAACACTGTTACTCAGAATATACAGGCAAAGGATGGAAAAGAAATGCAAAAAGAAAGGATAGAAAAGAAATGAGAAAACTGTAAGTTAACTCATATTTTTTAAATTCTCTGCATGTTATTTGATCTTATAAATATTTAGTTGAAAAAGATATTCATATTTATAACCAAAACTGGATTTAGGGTCTATATATTTCATTTACCTATATACTATCTCAATTCCTTATGTCAAGAAAAACAAAAATAATTAGAATAGTGACGTGAAAAAAATCTCCAATGAATGTCTCCTCTTCTAAGCAGAATGGATATGAATATACTTTTTTTGGCAGTTCTGGGGTTTGAAAACAGGGCCTATGCTTACTAGGCAGACACTTTCCACTTGAACCACATCCACAGCCCCTTTTTTGCTTTAATTATTTTCAAACTATTTTTCAGATGAGTCTGACACTTTTTACCTGAGGCTAGCCTTGGATCTTGATCTTCCTACCTCTGCCTCCCAAGTAGCTGGGATTACAGATGTATACTACCACACCCAGCCCAGCTACATCTTTTTATTAAATGAGGTTTAGAATAGAAATTTAGTACATATGTATGCATGTGTATGTCTGTGTACACATATACATACAAATGTATGTATATATATGTAAGTGTATGTGTATATATATACACACACACACTAGAACTAATCCCTCCAACTAAAAACTTAAAAAAGAAACCTTAATGTTTAAAAGCTCAAGCTTTGAGCTAATGTCGCATTTTATTTCAACTTTTTGTACTATATTACTCCTTTTACTAAAATATAATTTCCAAATTTACAACAGAGCTCCAAAGATTAAAACCTTGGTTAATTTAAGCTTGTTTCATACAATACATGAGTTTCTAGGCACCTTTAAAACCTGTCTTGAAAAGTTTTAAATGCTTATTACATGTTTACTTTTTAAAGAAAATGTATAGATCCTTGGTCTTAGACTAAAACGAACTCAAATACCACTTTCCATGTCCATTTGTTAATATTTTAAGTTCCATATGTGAGAATTGTTGCCTAAATTAATCCTCTCAGACAATAACAGATTTAATTTCCATGGACTAATGTTTCAAACCAGATTAGTATGTTTTAAAATAAGCAGAATAGGTTTTCTGCTGAACTTTCAAGGAGTTAGGACATCCTTAAAGTATTTTATTTTCTTGGGCCAAAAGCCACATGTATAGCAAAGACAATAGAAGGCACAGCTAGTGCACAAATTGATCATCATTACACCCTCTACCAATTTATGGGGAAAATCCATCAGGAACAACCTAAGACTGGGTCAGCTTTTGTTGATCCCTACTTGACTGCTGACACTCCAGGACACAACATATGGAGCTCATATACAATGTGCATCGATTGCCTCAAGCAGGATCATGATTGCATGATTCTACATGCTGATTGCCTCAGCATGTAGAAATGGTCTTCCGACAGATCACATTATTTCAGGAAAAGCCAACCAAAATCCTCTTTTCAATTTATATCTTAATAATTTACTTCCATTTTGGATAGACTGGACACATGTACACATGTTGTTGACTACTACAAATTAAGCTTTTGTCTCCACAGTGATGATATAATTTTACCATGGGCTATCAGTGTCTCATAGGAGTCAAGCAGGTCTCTATTAGCACTGTCAAGCAGAAACACAATGTAAGCCATACAGGTAAAAATGTAAATTGTCATGGGGTGGGTAAAACCCTACAGACTCTAAGACTAGCCACATTTCAAGAGCTTGATAGCCTGGTGTTAACGGTGGCTATCATCTTCCACAACACAGGGCAATTCTATGCAATTATTTGGGGGTGGGGGAGGGTAAAAAAATTAATATTAACCCTAATAATATACAATGGTTTCTAAAAATTACTGAAACCATTGACTTTGTAGAAAATAAAATGTTCATTTGACTAAGTCACAATTTTTTTTTTTGGCTCTAGTTATTTTTAGAATGAGGTCTCACATTTTTGCCCAGTAGCTTGGATGACACGTGCATACCATAACATCCAGGCTTATTGGTTGAGATGAGGTATCCCTAACTTTTTTTTGCCTGGGCTGACCTTAAACCTAGATCCTTCTGATCTCTGCCTCCCAAGTAGCTGGAATTACAGACATGAGCCCCTGAACCTGACTCTGAGTAACAATTTCTTAAAGATTTCATAACTTTTGAGCAAAAATAACTGATCTAATACAATAATTGATCTAATATAGACTGCAAGGCAAGTATATAAAAGTCAGTACATGAAAGAGCATCATAGCCAAAATTATACTAACAAACATTTTCTAATGAGTAATATGCACTTTAAATTACTTGATGAAACTCTCAATAACATATATTCACACATTAAAAACCATAGCTGGATGACCGTAAGCAGAAATACTTCCTTGAGTAATAATCACAATTTATATCTCACTTCAATGTACACAGAAATTTACAAATATGAGAATAATTTGTACCCATATCTATAAACATAGAGTCAAGAAAATATCAGAGGAAAACTAGACTATTTCTATCTAGTTTCAACTTTGTCACTAGGGTTCAAAATGTAAAACATTCTTCCTAGCCCATGTCTTCCCTTCTCCAAGTAGATATAACTCTTAAAAAAAAATAAACCAACAGACAAGGCAGGTTAATCTCTCATTGTTGTGCAAATACTGATTTGGGTGACAATTATTTCTCCTCTTCTCACATTGTTTTCCTAAATAAAAATAATTTAAGGATAGTGTGATAAGGCAGAATGATAACCCAAAGATGTCTACATCCTTATCCTCAGAACCTGTGAAAATGTTCTATCACATGGTAAGAATGAAGGTTGCAGATAGAATTAAATTGCTAATCAGATGACCTTATCCTGAATTATCCAGAGGGGTCCAATGTAATCCTAAATGTCCTTAAATGGGAAAGAAGGAGACAAAAGACTCAATCAAAATCAGAGAGATGGCACAGCAAGAAAGACTCACCTGGACAAGTCTAATCTAAAGATGGAAAAGGCACCTGTACCTAGGGATATGCTCAGCCTCTAGAAGATGGAAAAGGCAAGAAAACAGATTTTCTCCTAGAGCCATTTGAAAAGAATGCAGTCCTACTCACCTTAATTTTAGCCCAGTGAGACACGCTGACTGAACTGTAAAATAAAAGATGTGTGTTGTTTTAAAATACTAAATTTGTGGTCATGTATAGATAACTAATAGGAAACTAATACTGGTGCTTAGTACAACACCCCAAAAATGTGAGACACTCAGGTCTTTCCAAACACTTGGCACTCTAAAGTAGCATGAACAGTAGAGCATGAAGAAAATACAGATGGGGAATTTATTACATGCTAGAAAGTAGGCAAAATGCCCATGTCCATTACCTTATTGTTAACTGTCACAACAAACCCTGAATTTTCAAATAAGGAGGTGAAGGAAAGAACACAAAGCTTGTTAGCATTGATTTGAAATCACATGGCATAATTCCAGAGTCAAGGTCACCACTAAACTCTACTTCAATCTCATTGTTTTTATTTATCTTTTTTGATTATTATGAAGTTGACACCTTTTTTGACATCTCATGGCCAATTGTGTTTCTTCTATGAGTGGCTTATTTTTATTCTTTTATACTCTTTGTTCATTTTTTTTCTATTGAGTTTACCATTGTTTGACTTGATTTTCATCATTCTTGACTGCAAGGATCCATTTTATTTCAAGTGAATAAATAATAACCCTTTCTAATGCTGTAAATATTTCACCTAAGTCATCTTTCAGCTGAGTTTACAGTGTCCCTTGCCTTGCCATGTTTACTGAATCAAATCTGCCTTTAAATGTATTCTTTCTAGCCTTGGTATCAAACAAAGAAAGATTTTCCTGATTCCAAGATGGTAACAACAGTTCCCAGCAATTCCTGACACTTCTTCATTAAATCTCTAATTCTTTCTGAGTGTGTGCTATGAGGTATTACCCAGGTGAACAACTAATTCAACATCATATTTACTTATTTTTTAAATTTTATTTTTATTATCATATTGCTGTACTGGTGGTACACTGTGACATTTACAAAAGTGCTTATAATATATCTTAGTTAAATTTATCCCCTTCATCATTCTCCTTTATCCTGGAACAGTTTCAACAGGTCTCATTGTTCCATTTTCATATATGAGAACAAATATTTCTACCATATTCACCCTCCTATACCCTATCCTTATGTCCTCCTCCCCCTCCCATTGGTATCAGCCCCCAGACAGGACCTTTTTTATCTTCCTGTCCTCCATTTTTGAAAAAACACATTTTGATTTGTTTAAGATAGAGATTCAGGGAGTTTCATTACATTACCACGTATATACATATTATATTCTGAATTGGTTCATCCCCTCCATTTTTCTCCTTTCTACCTTAGTCTCAACACCATTTTAAAATAATCCATCTGACTACCAGTGAAATGCTTCCTTTCTCATATATTATTTTCCTATACATAATTCTGTTTTTGACTCTGCTTTGTTACATTGATAATGTATACTCCCATTGTTTAATTTCTATAACTTTACAGCATATTTCAGATACATATATACATATATATATATATATAAATGTATATATGTTCTAAACTTTTTTCATGGACTTATCCATCTTTATAATAAATTGTATAATCAAATTTTAGAAAAACAGTCTTGACTGTAATTGCATTAAATTTATAGAAAAATCAGGAGGAAATTAGATGTTTGCAATTGTGTAACTTCTCAATAAGTCTGATTTCCATCTCTACCACAGTGTTTGACAAGTTACTTAACTTCACTAAGTCCAAATTTCCTCTTAAGAAAAATCTGAAGATAATAACAATAATTATATTTTTTAAACATTTTATGATTATACATTAATAATACAGGGGTTTCAGTGTAATATTTATATATGGACTTACAATGTACCTTGATTAGATTCCCCCTCCATTATTATCCCTCATCCCGTTCCCATTCTTAAAACAATCTCAAGCAGGTTCATTGTTCATACACATAGACAAAATACATCAGCCATATTCATTCTCCTTCACCTTCTCTGTTTATCCCCCATATCCCAGTACCCACCTCTGGACAGGACCTGTTTTACCTTCCTGTCCATCAGTTTTTTAAATATCTATTCATTGTTCAAGGGGTTTTCACCTTGTCATTTCACAAATGCATATATTGTACTTTAATCAGATTAACCCCCTCTATTACTTACTCTATGCCCTGCTTCCTTATTACTCCACAGCTTTCAGTGCATTTCCTTATGCCATCTTCATAACAGCTATGATGTATTTTGATACACAATAGTTACACTTTATTGTGAGAAGAGTAAAGGACAAACCCATGTAAGCACAATTGATAACACCTGATTCATAGAAGTTGCTTATTAACTCCTACTTAACCTTTTTATTCTTTCTTTATAGAACTCTAAAATATTTTAAAATTATTTTCCTTAACACATTTATATACTTAATACTATGTGCCAAGTATTATTCCAAATGTTTTCTAAATAGTAACTCATAAATCCTCATAGCAAAGCTATTAAATAAGTACTATAATTATTCCTCTTTACAGATTAAATAACTAAGATATAGAGAAGTAAAGTCATGTGTTTGGGGTCACATAGCCCACACTAGTTTGATTGGTTTTTAAGGCACAGTCTTGTTGTGTAGCCCAGGCTGATTCCCCTGACTCAGCTTCTGGAGTAGCAGGTACTACAGCTGTATACCACTACACCAACTCTAATAAGTTTAGCGGTTTTGTTTTTTTTATTACTATTCTGAACAAAATCCTATTGCTACCAATTAGGACATTTATGTTTTAAAATCCATTTGTTCATTCATTCAAAAATCATTAAATTAAAAAATCATAAGCTACGCTCACACCTGTATTTCTAATTACTTAGGAGGCGGAGATCAGGAGGATAGAGGTTGGAGGCCAGCTGGGCTCTTGTTATATCTCCAAAATAACAAGAGCAGAATGGATTGGAGGTATGCCTCAAGTGGTAGTGGACCTGCTTTGTAAGTACAAAGCCTTGAATTCAAATTCAGTCCCACCAAAAAAAATTCATTATTTGAGTACCTACTATGCACATGCACTCTTTTCACTGTTCTACTCACTAACAATACTGCAGCTGGGGCAAAGGGGAAGAGAGACGATGAAAGATAAAAATTCCTACCCTGTGGTCCTTACATTCTGATTTAGAGAAACAAACAATAAGCAAGTGAATATATAAATACATTGGGTAAGAAGAGATATTAAGTAAGAGCCCTAGCATGGGAGGGGGAGAGGGAAGGGAGGAGGAGGAGGGGAGGGGGAGAGAGGGGGGAGGGGAAAGGGAAGGGAAGGGAAGTGTAAAAAGAATGGAGACAGCTATTTTGTGTCATATACTGGTGAAACATCTGGGAGAAAACAACTGTAGAACATTTCAGACAAAAAAGGACTTTAGGGTTCGATCCCCAGCATCTCCACCAAAAAAAAAAAAAAAAGAAAAGGACTTTAACATGTTCAGGAACAGCAAGGACGCCAATATGGCTGGAGCAGCAAGGCCAAGGGGGAAAGAGCAGCAGTGTGGGATGAGATCACATAGACCTTTGTGGCCATTCTGACTTTGTCTTTGACTGATGTGGAAACCCACTGAGGGGCTTGCATGATTTCATTTACATTATTATAAGATCATACTAGGGATGTAGCCCAGTGGTAGAGAGCTTGCCTAGCACATACAAGGTGCAGGTTAGATTCCCCAGCACTGAAAAATAATTAATCAATTAATTAATTAGGTCATTCTGGTACTCTGTTAAGAAGATTCTGAAGAGGGAAAGAAGCAGGGAAACCAGACTACTACGGTGATATAGAAAAGAGATGATGACAGCTTATAGCAAAGGAATACCAGTGTGAGTTGGGGGAAATACTTGGATTATAGAGCTATTTTAAAGGTAGTGCAAACCAGATTTGCTGAAAGATTGTGAAGTGCAAATCTTCAAAGAGGCACCATGATTATTCCACTTTACAGTTAAAAGAAGCATGATTGCAAGATGTCCACTCTGAACAACCAGAAGGGTATTTACAGAAAGAGCTCTCTTAGATTTGTAGCTATAACAACCATGAATCTCTTTCTTTACAATATTTATTCCTCCTTTTTGCTCATACAACTGCACTGACTAGAACCACTAAAGTAACAAGGTGGTAATTTTTGTCCTGCTGATGAATTTAATGGCATGCCTAGTAAGATTTCATCATACAATATAATGGTTATTACTGTTTTCTCATAGATTCCTCTTAATCATCAAGATTAGTCCCTTAGAAAAGAACAAAAAAGTACCTGGAAGTGAGGGGGGGAAGGAGAGGAAAGGGTAGGGGGAGGGAGCAAAGGGGAGAAATGACCCAAAGAATGTACACACATGTGAATAAATGAATAAATTTTTTTTAAAAAGAAAAAAGCAAAGTAGCATAATGAATAAAAGCATATACTCAGCACTCAAACTGCCTACATTTAAAGCTGATTCCATATCTACTTTTTAAAGCAGTCAACTTCATCTTACATCAATAATTCTGTTTTTCTAGGATCATATGTTCGGGGGAGCTATTTTCTTTGAGGATCTTGCTGATTTTGGGGGGGTTTTTTGCCCGTTCTGAGAACTGAACTCCGGCCTTACACACAATAGGTAAGTGCTCTACCACTTGAGTTCTACCTCAGCCCACGTTTTTCTAGGAAATCAGTTACCTTTATTTAGGTTTTCTAACTTACAATCTAAAAACTATATATCTTTATATTTATTATTATCTTCTATATTTACAGTTCTATCACCATTGTAATACCTGGTGCTTTGTGTTTTGTTTTGTTCTTTCTTCTTGGTTAACCTATGTGGGTCTATTTTATTGCATATTCAAAGATTCAGTTAACTTTATTTTTATCAAACCTCTACCAGATGTGCTATTTATTCATTTGTACATTTAGTTTTTAATTTATTTTCTATTTTAACTAAAAGAGTTCAATCATCCAACTATTTATTATGTTCATTCTTTTTTTTTCTAGCTCTTTGAGTTAAACATTTAACTCATTTAATTTTATTCTTCCTTATTTAAAAGTAAAAGTATTACAGGTGGTGACATTTTTACTGAGTACAATTTTGTGCACACCACTTAGGTTTTGACATATTTTCACTTCGATTATTATATATACAGTTTGTAACTCGATTTTTATTTCCTTTTACCCTAAAAATTAGTGTTCTTTTTAAAGTCTGAAAGCACTTAGATTTTAATATATTCCTGGATATATTTTTAGCTTTAGCATATTATAGTTAGAGAATAGTTATTCAACTTCAAACAATTTCTTTAGATTTTCTTTGATAGCTAGTATGTAGATTCTTTGACAAAACTTTAGTCAAGCTTCTGAAACTTTCCCTAGGCCATCTGTGACTTCCTTGTACAATCCAGTTTTGGGAAAATCTCTAAGTCAATTTAGTAAGACCAGTCACCAGATATTTAATCACTCTCAATAGCTGATCAGGTTCCTAATCCTGCACCATCCTCCAAGTGATGTCTCATCACCCTACTCTTTCCTCAGCTATAATCTTATTAGGATGATTTACCCAGAATTTTCCCCTACCCCTGATATTTCCTCTTAGTAATTTTTTCATCCACAGATCCCACCACTACACACAAACACACACACACACAAACACACACACTCACACTCTCTCTCTCTCTCTTCTCTCTCTCTCTCTCTCTCTCTCTCTCTCTCTCTCTCTCTCTCTCTCTCTCTCTCCTTGGCTATAAATTCCCACTTATCCATGCTATATTTGGAGTTGAGGCCAACTTCTCTCATCCCTTGGCAAAATCCCAGTGGCCCTACAACTATTGTGATGACCCAGAATAAAGACTCCCTTACCTTTCTTTAACGAGTGTTATTGAATAATTTTTTCCTTAACACATGAGCACTAAAAAGTGTATTCTGTTCGTTAGGGTGAGAGGGATATTTTATGATGCCTATTTAGTGTCTACTTCATCCTCAAATTCTAAGAAAGGTTAACCAATACAATATGTCAGTATGACTAAATTATCAAATTTTCTTCATATTTCTGTTTGTTTCATGTGCTTTGTTGCTATGTTTTTCACTAAAGAAAAAGAATAACATATCACCTTTATGGATTACATGGCTTTATTTTCAAAAAAAAATGTTGACTTAGTCCTACACCTTGAATTATACTTTGTGCTACCTGCACTTTCTCATTATATACGTTTAAACTGGTATAGTTTTAACTATTCATTTATTTTTCTATTTCTGTTATCTTATTTTGACAATAATTTTTGAAAACAGGCTATAGCTGTAGTTTGCTTTTTTTGTTGCATAATCTGAAAAGTTTTTTTCTTTTTTAATTTGTTCACATTTGGTACTATTCCTATCACTGATTATTTATTTATTTATTGCTAGGTGTTAAACGCAGGGCCTGGAGCATGCTAAGCATGAACTCTACCTCTGAGCTACACATCTAGCCTTGAATTTCATGTAATTGTTTTAGTCTCCTTTTCTGTTCATCACCCCACATCCCTTCCTTCTTGTTAAATAAACTAATAGGAGGCTATTATTTTGGATGAACTCCCACATCAGGCCTCAATAGACCAGACCAAACCAAAATGGAGTCAGTCTTGCTAAGTGCCATATAATCCACATGAAACTTTAAGGAGACAGATAGATCCTGAAACAGACCTGTTTCAATGAAAAACAGAGGATTCCACCTCACCCCTGTTAGAATAGCCATCATTAGCAACACCACCAACAACAGGTGTTGGCGAGGATGCGGGGAAAAAGGAACCCTCTTACACTGTTGGTGGGAATGTAAACTAGTACAACCACTCTGGAAAAAAATTTGGAGGCTACTTAAAAAGCTAAACATTGATCTACCATTTGATCCAGCAATACCACTCTTGGGGATATACCCAAAAGACTGTGACACAGGTTACTCCAGAGGCACCTGCACACCCATGTTTATTGCAGCACTATTCACAATAGCCTAGTTATGGAAACAGCCAAGATGCCCCACCACTGATGAATGGATTAAGAAAATGTGGTATCTATACACAATGGAATTTTATGCAGCCATGAAGAAGAACGAAATGTTATCATTCACTGGTAAATGGATGGAATTGGAGAACATCATTCTGAGTGAGGTTAGCCTGGCCCAAAAGACCAAAAATCGTATGTTCTCCCTCATATGTGGACATTAGATCAAGGGCAAACACAACAATGGGATTGGACTTTGAGCACATGATAAAAGCGAGAGCACACAAGGGAGGGGTGAGGATAAGTAAGACACCTAAAAAACTAGCTAGCATTTGTTGCCCTAAACGCAGAGAAACTAAAGCAGATACCTTAAAAGCAACTGAGGCCAATAGGAAAAGGAGACCAGGAACTAGAGAAAAGGTGAGATCAAAAAGAATTGACCTAGAAGGTAACACACACACACAGGAAATCAATGTGAGTCAATGCCCTGTATAGCTATCCTTATCTCAACCAGCAAAAACCCTTGTTCCTTCCTATTATTGTTTATACTCTCTCTACAACAAAATTAGAGATAAGGGCAAAATAGTTTCTGCTGGGTATTGAGGGGGTGGGGAGGTGAGGGAGGGGTGGGGTGGGTGGTAAGGGAGGGGGTGGGGGCAGGGGGGAGAAATGACCCAAGCCTTGTATGCCCATATGAATAATAAAAGAAAAAAATGAAAAAAAAAAAAAAAAAACAAGGGAGGGGTGAGGATAGGTATGACACCTAAAAAATTAGCTAGCATTTGTTGCCCTCAACGCAGAGAAACTAAAGCAGATACCTTAAAAGCAACTGAGGCCAATAGGAAAAGGGGACCAGGAACTAGAGAAAAGGTGAGATCAAAAAGAATTAGCCTAGAAGGTAACACACACACACAGGAAATCAATGTGAGTCAATGCCCTGTATAGCTATCCTTATCTCAACCAGCAAAAACACTTGTTCCTTCCTATTATTGCTTATACTCTCTCTTCAACAAAATTAGAGATAAGGGCAAAATAGTTTCTGCTGGGTATTGAGGGGGTGGGGAGGTGAGGGAGGGGTGGGGTGGGTGGTAAGGGAGGGGGTGGGGGCAGGGGGG
This sequence comes from Castor canadensis, assembly GCF_047511655.1. Taxonomy (NCBI): domain Eukaryota; kingdom Metazoa; phylum Chordata; class Mammalia; order Rodentia; family Castoridae; genus Castor; species Castor canadensis. The sequence continues at coordinate 136,819,569 of NC_133393.1, forward strand.
AGAAATGACCCAAGCCTTATATGCACATATGAATAATAAAACAATAAAAAAAAAGAAGTATGGGAAAAAAGCACACACAAAAAAAAAAAAGAAAAAGAAAAACAGAGATTTTCAGCCACCAATCAGAAAGGGCTCAGTTAACCTGAGTCAGTGTAATCAGGAAGCCCCCTCTGCTTTAACACTTAAAAGAAAACTAGTCTGAAATAGCCTGAGATGTTAACCAACTAAGTAGTTATTTTCCTGAACATTTCTATTGTAATATCCTTTATGTATCACAACTCCATTAACCCTGTTTTTCTGAGGTTATTTTTTTTTCCAGTACTGGGAATCGAACCCAGGGCCTCATGCATGCCAGGAAACACTTAACCACTGAGCCATAAAAACAGCTTAACCCTGTTTTTCTTTCTTTCTTTGCTGTGCTGGCACTCAAACTCAAGGCCCTGAACATACTAGACACCAGCTCTCCTGCTGAGCTATTCCACTAGCCCAAACTTATATTTCTTACGCTTGTTAAGAATTAAATTGTCACTGTGCCCATCCTTAACAAAGTCTAATTTGCATTTTCTCCCACTTTCAATCCAAAAGTATGGGGGTCAGATAATGTAGATTTACTCATTTTTCAATTCTAAGATATTTGGTCAAATAATTAGAATTTTAATTGTTATTGCTTCTTCTTTGAATTTTATTTCAGAATCATTTCTTAATACTTATACTGAACTGACAACCATATTAAGATTGAATTAGATTTTACTAATTTTCATTGTTCAGCAGTTACATATTTTTAAATTTTCAAAGATTATAGAAATACTGGCTGGTTGTTATCTTTCATTGCCTTGAGGTTTATCAGAAATCATAGGTATTGGAATAAGATTCTCCCATTCCAGAATAGCAAGCGGTCATTAACTCCTGCCTTCCTGTTAAGAGATCTAAATGGACTGAAAGCACAATGTGGCCACACTTCAGAGAATGCAATCTTTGTAGAAAGGCTCTCTGTTTCACCTCCCCTTTTGTATAGAGTAAGGAAGAAAAAAAAAAAATTCAACTGGTTTTCTTCTTAAATCCCAGGGAAGAAAAGACTAAAATAATCTTTGGAGAATGTCTTTAGGAAGTTACACTGTCTTTGCTTTCATCTACCCTAGAACTTCCAGAGCTAAGGCAGGGTGGGAAGGGAAGAACAGACATGAAGAACAGACTAAAAGGACAAACTGCTCCTGGTCAAAAATTGCAGTTTCTTTTCAGAAGAGGAAGGGGATCAGTGGGATAGGGAAGGGGGAAAGAGAGAGGGCAGTGGAGGAAAGGGGAATGAATATGGCCAAAGTACATTTTATACATGTATGAAACACATTAAAAATAATTTAAGGAAGTGAAGTTTCTAAAATGTACAGAATATGGATCCTGCCCAGAGCCTGGTAGCCTGAACTGAGACAGCAAATGGTAGATGAGATTGATAGCTACAGGCTGGCCATCAATCAGTGCAGTAGGAGGTAAACAAGCAAGAGAGAAAACAGCCTGAGGCTACCTGCTGGGTGTGACAGCATTTATCAGTGGGAGGCTATTGACAAATCTACTGGGGAGTAATGACAAGGAGAAAAGGGTCAGAAACCTCACCAGGGGCAGTCACATTGTATAAGAAGACATCCTTTTTTCCTTTTGCCTAGTCTCTGCAAAGTGGCAGGGTGAGGGTCAGGAGCAGAGGGACTTGGACAGGAAAGGAAGAGACAGAGAGAAAACAGACCATGTATTCTCTACCATATCAACTTGCTTAGGCATGGGGAGAAAGCTTTACATGAAATATAAGAATGAAGTTTTCAAAATGGACAAGTCCAACAAATATTTAAAAGTACTGAAATACTTAAAGTACCATATATCAAGACAATGTAAATCAACAACTGGGGCAGCATACATAAATGCGTGTGTTACTGGTGGTTGGGTATTTCAGATGTTACTCTGTTCCTTAGGTACTATGCATAAGATTAGGGCACTCCCCAGGAACAGAAAAAGAACCAAGAAGAGTAGGAACATAGCAGGGAGTGGTTAGCTAGCAAGGCAAAATTACACACAGAGAAAAGAGGCAAGCAGTTCAGATAAGGGCTGATGAGAGAGATTGGGGTTTGGAGTTTTATTATCCAACAGAGTGGAGTTATTAGGTGGCAATAAACTTAGGCCCTCCCCTTGTGCCACTTCCCCAAATTGTTTGATGACTACGCAGTGGCTTGCCCAGCTGTGGGAAGTCATACACCTGTGTTTTTGAGAGGATGAAGGCAGGTGCCTGTGCATTTGCTCCTCTTTGCCTCTCCCAGTTCAGCCCTGCCAGTGGAAAGTCATATAGCAGTCACTGTGCCCTCTAGGCACATGCCCCAATCTTGATAAGGGGAGTGTACTCCACAAAGAAGATATAGGGTCATTATTTTAATCTTGGCACTTTCTCTACACTTCTAATAGAAGTACTCAAATTAGTCTGCATTTCAGGGAAATACTATTTTTTATTATCGTTTCCTCTGTCTACTACTTTATTGTCTGTGTCTAGAACATCTATGACTAGAATGTTAGATCCCTGTATATAGCAGATACATCTGTTTTCCTCTTATTTCTCTCTTTGTATCCTTTCCTCTGTCTTCTGAAATAATTATTCTAACTGTATTTTAAAACACTGACTTATTTTTTTTAAATTATCCTTGCATTTTCTTTGAGTTACTGATTTTTACAAGTTCTTTCTTTTCTCTAACAGTTATCTTAAGTCTAGTAACTTGAAAGTTCCATCCACATGTTATAGCCCTGATTTTATATATGTAACTTCAAAGTAAACCAAATTCTACATCACCTAAACCAGTATTCCATACACAAAATACATAAATAATTCCAGGTTTTTATAAATTCAAAATAGGTATTTTTTGCCTTCCTTTTTCATCCCTATAAACTAGTTGGAAGCATTTTATAATCCCAAGCAGAAATACCCCAATTATGTTAAATGACTCAACAGCTAAAGTTAATTTTGTATGAAGAGAGTAAATTTGCTTGATTGGTATTTTTCAGTGAAGACTATGTTAATGTCAAGTTTTACATAGATAGCTTTATTTGCTTTTGACAAAGACATGTGGAAAATTCTTCTCAATGACTTCAATACACTCTAAATCAGCCACAAATATAAACATCAGTCCAAGTTCCCCTCAAGAAGAAATCAAGAGGATCTGTTAAAAATCTATGAATTAGCATAATGAAAATGAAAGTATAAGAAAAATGCAATAACATTCCTCCTTTCTATTTTTTTTTGTTTTCCATAAAAATCTCCAATAACATGAGACATATGTTTCACTTAAAGAAGTTTTAGTTATGACCTGACAATGACTACATATTTTTGCTGAATAGCTACCTTCCACCTCCATATTTTCCAGCTCCAGCAAATAGTCTCAAGAATAGCTAAACAAAAATTTTTCTTTTTTTGAAATCCAAATGACTTTAAATCCTGGAAATCATCAAAGTACAGAAACTACTATGTTGGCCTGCTGCTCTGTGGCAGGAATACTAAAAACAATTGGAGAAAAGTCCTAACATGTGCAGGAAATCCCACTCTAAAATTTGTATTCACAAAATGCCTCTTCTGCTTCATACTCCCAACCCCTTTCAATTCTACTCTTCTGAATTGTTTTTTTAACTTGCCCTACCCCCACCTGATCACCATAAAAAAACTAGGACATACATGTTAATACTGATTAAAACATCCTAAAGAAAGGATACTAAAACTTTAAATAAGAAATTGTGAATATGTGAAGCTCACAGAGGAGTAGAAGCTTTCTCCATCAGACCTCAGGAATAAGAGTCTGGCTAACAAAGAAGAGACTATACACAGAAGAGCAAAAGAGAGGAAGAGCACTGGGAACCACAAATGAGTGACAGGACTACTGAAAAAACAGGAAGATGACAGAGTAAATCAAGAAACAGTTTGCTCTGGAAAAAAATTTGGAGGCTTCTTAAAAGTCTAAACATAGATCTGCCATATGTTCCAGCAATACCACTCTTGGGGATATACCCAAAGGAATGAGACACAGGTTACTCCAAAGGCACCTGCACACCCATTGATAGAACAATAATGCCGCCATTTTATAAATTAGCGGCACCTAATGGAAAATGGAGCCATTCCCTCCCCTTAACAAGGTTTCCCACGCTCCCAAAAACAAGCTCCACCTCCATCAGGGACCCCCGGCATATGAGCCAACCCCTTACCCTCCCTCTCCTATAAAAGGCCATGCCTGGCCTGAACCCCTTCCCTTTTGTCCTTTCTTCTTCCTGCACTACCTTGTACCTGCCATTAAACCCTGCCCTTGGACGTGAGTTTTCTTGTGAGTTTTCTTTGTGTGGCATTTTTCCTAATATTTGGTGCCGAAACCCGGGATCAGGTTGAGTTCCTGGCAATGAACCTGCTCTCCCGGCTTTCCTCTGGGATCTGAGCTGCTTTACCAAGACCCCCGATCCTAGAAAGCGCCACTCTCTCACTAGCTCACAGGGAAGTTCCTCCGCCCCAGAGCGCCTCCAACCGCCATCCACCACAGGCCAATCTTCCCTCAAGGTCCTCTCTCCCTCGGTGAGTCCTCCTCGCACGCAGAGCTGTGATCTCTTTCTCTCTCTCTCTCTCTCAGCTCGCTTTTGTCCTGGGAACCAGGTTCCCCACTAGGGACTGTGGCCCATCCTGTGGTGAAGACTTCCCTCTGGGTGTTGTATTCCACTTCTCTCTCTCTCTCCTGAGGACCTGATATTTCGGGGACGCCCGCCTTATCTCTCCTCAGGTCAGGCCTCACCACCCGCCCTTCCACCCACCCAGGACCACAGGATCCCATGAGCCTCCCCCCACACTCGCTCTCATGAACCCCCCAGTCAGCCAGTTTCCATCTACCCTCTCCGGGAAGTGGCTGAAGCGGAAGGCATTGTGAGGGTCCATGTCCCCTTTTCTCTCACTGACCTCTCTCAGATAGAAAAGCGCCTTGGCTCCTTCACCACTAACCCTGATTCTTATGTTAAGGAATTTCAATACTTGGCTCAATCCTATGCCTTACTTGGTATGACATCTATCTCATTCTTTCCTCCACCCTCCTTCCAGAGGAGAAACAACGGGTCTGGGATGTGGCTAGGGCACATGCAGATGAGGTCCATCGCACCACCCCCACCCATCCTCTAGGAGCTACAGCAGTCCCTACTGAGGAGCCTCATTGGAATTACCAAACCGGTGACAGAACACTTAGGGATCAGATGGTTACCTGTTTAGTGGTGGGATTAAAGAAGTTGGCCCAAAAGGTTGTTAATTTTGATAAGCTTAGACAAATCCAACAAGAAAAAGAGGAAAATCCAGCTAGTTTCTTGTCCTGGCTCACAGAGGCGCTACGACGCCATACAAAAGTTGACCCTGAAACTAAGGATGGGACAATTATCCTTATGACCCATTTTATCTCCCAGTCAGCTCCAGATATCAGAAAAAAGCTTAAAAGGCTAGAAAATGGCCCTCAGACTCCACAGGCTGAAATTTTAAACGTGGCCTTCAAAGTCTATAATTACCGAGAACAACAACAAAGGGCTGATAAGGAGAGGAGAGATAAGGCTAAATTCCAGATGTTGGCACAAGCCCTCCGGCAAAAGCCTCCGACCTCTAACTCCCGAGGCCAGGGAAAATCCCGAACACCTCCCGGCCCATGTTTTTGGTGTGGCCTTGCGGGACACTGGGCCTGTGCTTGTCCTAAACCATGCCGCCCACTGGGGCCATGTCCTAAGTGCAAACAGGAGGGCCACTGGGCGATGGACTGCCCCTCCATCCCTCAAGGCGGAGGGTCTAAGGCCCCCCACCGTCCCTCCTCCCTAACTGATCTTTTAGGACTGGCAACTGCGGCTGAGGACTGACGGAGCCCAGGACTCCCAGGCCCAACGACCATAACTTCATGGGAGCCCAGGGTAATGGCCATTATTGACGGTAGGCCTATCTCTCTCCTCCTGGACACTGGCGCCACTTTTTCTGCCTTGCCGGAGTTCTGGGGACCTACCAAGCCTTCTTTAACCTCCATAGTCGGGGTGGAGGGAACTCCTACCCAGCCCTTAATGACTTTTCCTCTAACCTGCATATTGGGAGATACACTTTTTACTCACTCCTTCCTAGTCCTCCCTAATTGTCCCACCCCACTCTTGGGAAGGGACATTTTGTCAAAATTCCAGGCCACTCTCACCTTACACCTACTCCCTCTTAAGCCACGACCCATTAACCCCTTGTCTCCATCCTCTCAGCCCCTCCTTGCCATCATGAGCGCTCTGCTTCCACAAGCCTCTCCCAACCCCTTGCCCTTACCTGCTACACTGGCAGATCCCATTGTGTGGGACCTTCAGAACCCTGCAGTCACTACCCATCATGAGCCAATCTTTATTACTCTCAAGGACCCCTCTGTTTTCCCAAACCAACCTCAATATCACATCTCTCTAATCCACTTACAGGGATTAAAGCCTATCATCTCAGAGTTTCTCTCTAAGGGCCTTCTTTGCCCAACCCACTCCCCCTATAACACTCCTATTCTGCCTGTAAAAAAGCCCAATGGGTCTTATCGGCTGGTACAGGACCTCCGCTTAGCCAATGCGGCAGTGACTCCTATACACCCAGTGGTACCCAACCCCTATACTCTCCTGTCTCTCATCCCCGGTACCACCACCTATTTCACAGTCCTGGACCTAAAAGATGCTTTCTTCACTATCCCTGTCCACCCACAGTCCCAAAACCTCTTTGCCTTCACCTGGACTGATCCAGATTCTCATACTTCCCAACAACTGACCTGGACTGTTCTGCCTCAGGGGTTCTGGGACAGTCCCCACCTCTTTGGCCAAGCTCTGGCTAGGGATCTCCTTACCTTCCATCTCTCCCCAAGTAAACTCCTCCAGTATGTAGATGATCTCCTGCTCTGCAGCCCCTCGCTCGAGGATAGCCAACAACACACTGCCCTCCTGCTTAATTTTCTGGGAAAAAAGGGATACCGGGTGTCCCCTAACAAGGCTCAACTGTCTCTCACCCAGGTAACTTACCTGGGCCTATCTATCTCCCCTACTCATAAGGCTATCACCACAGATCATAAGGCCTTGCTAGCCTCTCTCCCTGCCCCCACCACTAAGGCTGAAGTTCTCTCCTTTCTTGGCCTGGCTGGCTATCTCAGAGCCTGGGTACCCAACTTCAGTCTAATGGCCAAACCTCTATGTGAGGCATCCCAGTATTCCATTCAAGAGCCCCTGGACCCCTCTCAGCCTGTGTCAAGTCATTTTAAAACCCTCTTACAAGCCCTATTACAAGCCCCGGCACTTCGCTTGCCAGACCTCACTCGTCCCTTTGACCTTTATGTTTCTGAGAGGCAAGGGTTTGCCCTAGGAGTTCTGGGACACAACATAGGGCCCTCCTCTACTCCAGTAGCATACCTCTCCAAACAGACCCCACAACCAGGGGATGGGCCCCATGCCTCAGGGCCCTGGCTGCCGCCTCTCTTTTAATCCAGGAAAGCAAAAAACTTACCTTTGGGTCCCCCCTTACTGTTTACTCCCCCCATAGCCTCTCGGAACTCCTCACATATAAGGGACTTTACTCCATGCCCCACCTCTCGTATCCTATCCCTCCAGGTGGCCTTGGTCGAGGATCCCACTCTAACTTTCGTTTCATGTCCCCCACTTAACCCAGATACTCTTCTTCCTCTCTCTTCAACACCCCTAGTTCACTCCTGCCCTGAGATCCTCGAAGAGCTCCTTCCCTGCCCAGACCACATTCAGGAGGGCACCCTTTCTCAGGCTGACTACACTTGATTCATTGATGGCAGCACCTTCATTCACAATGGACAGCGAAGAGCTGGATATGCCATCGTGTCTGAGTCTGCCATCATTGAGGCACGCCCTCTCCCTTTGGGCACTACTTCTCAGAAGGCAGAACTGACTGCCCTGGTCAGAGCTCTAACTCTGGCAAAAGACAAAACTGTCAACATTTTTACTGACTCTAAGTATGCATTTCACACTTTACTGTCCCACTCCACTATCTGGAAGGAAAAGGGATTCCTAACTACAAGGCGAACTCCCATTATCAATGCTGCCTTAATAGCCCAGGTCCTAGAGGCTTCATGCCTTCCTTCCCGGGTGGGTATTACTCATTGCAAAGCCCACCAGACTGGCTCCTCCATAATTACCAGAGGAAATAACCGAGCGGATACAGAGGCCAAGCGAGCAGCCTTCCAAACTGCACCCCAATTGGCCATGTACCCCCTTGCCCCAGCTTCCTCCCGTTCTCTCACTAAACTTTCTCTCCCCCCTTCTGAGGTTAAAACCCTTATCTCCTATTTACATACGCTTTTTCATCCTAACCTTCATGCTCTTTACACCTTTCTCTGCCAATCCCTTTCCCTATCTCCAGGAGACATACAATACCTTAAACAGATTACCCAATCCTGCTCAATTTGCCAGAGCACAAACCCCAACTCCAATATTAGGCCCCCTCCCTTTCCTACCCACCAAGCCAGGGGATGTCTCCCTGCTGTGGATTGGCAGGTGGACTTCACACATATGCCTCCAATAAAGAGGATTAAGTACCTCCTGGTATTGGTAGACACCTTCACGGGATGGGTGGAGGCCTTCCCTATGACCAATAAAAAGGCCTCCACAGTAACAATGATTTTAGTCACAGACATCATCCCACGGTTTGGTCTCCCAGGCTCTATCCAGTCAGACAACGGGCCTGAGTTTGTTTCCTCTATTTCCCAAAAATTGGCACAAGCCTTAAATATTCACTGGCGGTTTCACATCCCCTATCACCCCCAATCTTCAGGTAAAGTCGAACGTGACAATCACACACTAAAAAATACTCTCACCAAACTCTCCCTCGAGCTCCATCTAGACTGGACAAAGCTCCTACCCCTAGTCCTTCTCCGCCTCCAGGCCCTCCCTAAAAGACCACTCATGCTCAGCCCCTCTGAGCTCCTCTATGGCCGTCCACTCCTCCCTATCACGGTTCAGCCAGAACCCCCTAACATTCCCCCCACTCTCCTCAATCCTCTCCTCACTTTTCTTCACTCTCTCCTTTGGTTGCATGCTCATGATCAGTTACCACAGCCCTCTGACACCACCAAAATAACTCCCACCCTCCAAATGGGAGATCAAGTTTATCTGAAAAGTACAGCCACACCTGGCCACCTGCAGGAAAAGTGGAGAGGCCCATTTAAGTTCATCCTCACTACACCCACGGCTGCTAAGCTAGCAGGACTTCCCTCCTGGGTACATGTTCAAAATCTAAAATTGGCAGCCCCACAAAAGACCTACCAATCTCTTCTTACAGGACCAACAAAAATAAAGATTTCCTGCCTTCCCAAGATCCCAGAAGACAGAGACACACTCAAGGAGACTCCCAGGGCATAGGCAGGAGCCCTATGCCTGGGGACCTGGCATCTCACCTACTCACTCTTTATACTTCCCCCTCCCATTCTTTCCTGTCAGTGCCTGCCCATGCTTTTACTCTTTCCTATATACACTCTACTCTGAGGCTTTAGATTTCCCACCCCCCAGTAAAATCAGCCTCCCTCCTTCGTCTCCCTTACTTCATAGATTAGATAGCCTACCTACCTCTCCAAGGTACTCTCTCAGACTTTACTCCTGAAGAAATCTACTCATTTTCCAACATACTCTAAGCTCTACTGTAAACCACTCCACCTATGCTTCCACTCCATCTCTTCCTGTGGGTAATTCTTGTCCTTGTCCCTTCCCTCCTGAGTATTGGCCTGTGGGTAACTTCTAACCCTGAGTGGAGATGGCCCCATCACGCAGCTCTCTGTTTTGGATACCTTGCCCTGTGCGCCTTACTCTTTGTGCTCTCTTCTTTCTTATGACCTGTACCCTTGTGAGCCCCAAACTTCCCCCCTGCCCGTGCACCTCATCTTATTCATACCAGCACAGGGCTTGCTACGATACAGCTACTCCATGTACAATGTGGGGCAAACTGCACTGGACTGCAAGGAGTAAAGGCACAATGCGGGCTATACTTGCTTTGGAAATCGTGGGCAACAAGTGTGCTGGACTGAGCTCACACATTATGGTATGTCTGACAGAGGAGGAGTCCGGGATCAGGCATACAAGAAGGTCCTCCGCACCCAGGTACCTCAGGTTCTTGACAACCTATTCTTTCCCACCAGAAAGCCTCTCAAAATTCCTCTACAAACACTGTTCCTTTCTGAAACCCTTCTCCTCCAGGTCATAAATACCACTCATCAACTACTCAACCACACTAATCCTACTCTAGCCCGTGGTTGTTGGATGTGTCAGCAAACTGGCCCTTCTCAGGTCATCGCCAGCCCCATAAATATTTCCACACCTCTTACCTTAAACTGTTCCTTCACCAAAAGGCCCACCGCCTCCACCCTTTCCCCAGTTCCCCTCTTCCAGCCAGCCCCTCTCTGCCTACAGAGTTCCTCAGGGATAGTCAAGGTAGGTTCCCTGGTGACAAAAAAATGTCACACTACTAGAGCAGCCAACAAAACCGGGAACAATATCTGTTGCCCTCCCCCATTCCCGGGACTCTCTTTTTATGAGGTCAGAGTGTATATCCTTGTTCACCCCAATCCTGGAAGGGCATCTGCACTCTGGTATTTTTGGTCCCTGACATGGACATTATTACAGAAGATCAGGACCTACCCATCCCCCTCACCATGCATCTTCAATCAAAACGGGCAATCCAGGCCATTCCCTTGTTAGCCACCCTGGGAATAACAGCTGCCATGGGAACGGGGGCTGCAGGAATAGGGACTTCTATCCACTACTACACAAAACTCTCTAATCAATTGATAAGTGATTTTCAAATGGTGGCCAAATCTATCCTAACCCTACAAAAACAACTTGACTCCCTAGCCTCAGTTGTACTCCAAAACTGATGAGGCCTTGACCTGCTCACTGCAGAAAAGGGTGGTCTCTGCCTATTTTTACAAGAGGAGTGCTGCTTCTATGTTAACCAGTCGGGAGTAGTAAAAACTAAAATTAGGCAACTCCAAGAACAATTAGAAAAATGGAGAAGGGAATTGGAGGACTCTTGGAATCCTCTAGGGAATAACATTTCACAGTGGTTCTCCTGGTTAATGCCCATCCTAATGCCTGTATTTCTTGCTCTCCTATTCTTAAGCTTCCTTCCTTGTATCATAAGAACAATACAAGGATTTCTTTTAGACCATATGTCTGCTATTGCTAACCAAAAATTTAACCAGTTGTACCTCCAGGGATAACAATCTCTCCAAAACCGCCCAGAAAACTACTGTGAAGGCCCCATCCAGGACGCCACAGGAGCCTGAGGATCCTGCCCCACACAATGCCCCCTGCCAGCAGGAAGCAGTTAAAGAGATCGATGCTTCACCCCAATTCCTGATCCTCAGCCCCTATCTTCATTATTATTAAAGAAAAATGGGGGAATAATAGAACAATAATGCCGCCATTTTATAAATTAGCAGCACCTAACAGAAAATGGAGCCATTCCCTCCCCTTAACAAGGTTTCCCATGCTCCCAAAAACAAGCTCCACCTCCATCAGGGACCCCCGGCATATGAGCCAAACCCTTACCCTCCCTCTCCTATAAAAGGCCATGCCTAGCCTGAACCCCTTCCCTTTTGTCCTTTCTTCTTCCTGCACTACCTTGTACCTGCCATTAAACCCTGCCCTTGGACGTGAGTTTTCTCGTGAGTTTTCTTTGTGTGGCGTTTTTCCTAACACCCATGTTTATTGCAGCACTATTCACAATAGCCAAGTTATGGAAACAGCCAAGATGCCCCACTATCGATGAATGAATTAAGAAAATGTGGTATTTATACAAATGGAATACTACTCAGCCATGAAGAAGAATGAAATCTTATCATTTGCAAGTAAATGGATGGAACTGGAGAACATCATCCTCAGTGAGTTTAGCCAGGCCAAAAAGACCAAAAATCATATGTTTTCCCTCATATGTGGACATTAGATCAAGGGCAAACACAACAAGGGGATTGGACTTTGATCACATGATGAGGCGAGAGCACACAAGGGAGGTATGAGGATAGGCAAGAAACCCCCCCCCAAAAAAAAAAAAACGAGATAGCATTTGATGTCCTCAATGCAAAGGAACTAATGCAGAAACTTTAAAGCGACAGAGGCCAATAGGAGAAGGGAACCAGGAACTAGAGAAAAGGTTAGTTCGAGAAGAATTAATTTGGAAGGTAACACACATGCACAGGAAATCAATGCGAGTCAACTCCCTGTATAGCTATCCTTATCTCAACTAGCAAAAACTCTTGTTCCTTCCTATTATTGCTTATACTCTCTCTTCAACAAAATCAGAGATAAGGGCAAAACAGTTTCTGTCTGGTAGCGAGGGGGTAGAGAGGGAAAGGGAGGGGGTGGGGGGGTGGGGAGAAGCAGGGAGAAATGACCCAAACATTGTATGCACATATGAATAAAAGAAATTAAAAAAAAAAAAACAGTTTGCAGTTCCAGCCCCAGCTCCCCCACAGTGGGAGGATCTAAAGCCTTCACCCCAAGGTGAGCCAGATGACCTCTGCTACAGACATGCAGACCTAGCTGTGGGACAAAAACCGCACCTCCCATAAACCTTAGCCTGGGTGCCAGAATTTGATAGGACAGTGACTTCCCCTGGGTGACAGGCCAGCATATTTCATTCCCCATACTTCAAACTGCTGTGGCAACGCGCCATCTTCAGAAAGAATGGGCCTCTTGATTGAGACAGAGGTACACAAGGGATCTTAAAACAAGAAGCAATTGCAGCTCAGGGCATCTTGAGACCCCTGGCCACAGTGTATGAGAAGGACAGCCACAAGAGACTCATGGAGAAGAAGAGACTTTAACATGCCTGAGGCAAGCTGAGAAGTTAAAGGGAACTCAGGAAGGGAAAGGTGCAGTGTTGGAGGGCACAGTTTACCTGCCTTTGGAAAATTTCAAAACAAAGCACTTAGTCTTCCCTATCAGAGAGCTAATGTTACAGAACCTGCTTACAGGAAGACTTTAGGCAGGCTAGCCTTAAGACCAAGCAACCTAGGGATTTCAAAAATCACAGCCCGGGGAGTTCTGGACCTCTCGGCCACAGTGTCCACTTGGGTGGCCACCACCAGAGGTAGACACCAGAGAGGAGGAGGTTTTAACAAGGGCAATCTGAAAAGCAACAAAAGGTCTAGAGGTCTGCAACCCTGCCCTATCCATCAACACCAGGTCCATTAACTAAGGCCATACTCGCTGAGAGAGAGAACATGATTATAATAGTGGGTCTGTCTAAGGGACTAAAGGGAGTCGGGAGAGGAAAAGAGAGTGATAGAATGGATAATATCAAAATATATTGCATCTGTGTATAAAAATATAACAAAATGCTCTGAAAGCTGTTAAGTAACAGGGAGCAGGGTGAAAGAGTAAGTGATAGAGGGGGTTAACATGTTTAAAGTACAGTAAATACATGTGTGAAATCCAAGGTGACACCTCCTTGAACAATCAATACACAGTTAAAAAACCGAAGAAGAAGAAGATAAAACAGGCCGTCAGTGGGAGTGGGGAGGGTAAGTGAATTGAGTGAAGGAGGGTGAACATGGGCAATGTACTTTGTATGGGTATGAAAATAGAATAATGAAACCTGTTGAAATTGTTTTAAGAAGGAGGCTGGGGAATGAGGGAGTATGGTGGAGGGAGGTGAATTTAATTAAGATATGTAATAAGTACATATATAAATGTCACAGTGAAACCCTCCCATACAATTAATATATGCTAATAAAAATGTAAAAAAAAAAGTTGTCAACAGTTTAGAACATCTCATTATGATATCCTTGAGGGTATTCCAGCAAAAATATTATATAGTAATTTGAAAGTGATAGAGTGCTTTTACTAAAGGAGTCAAATATTTTAATCCCTGCAACACACACACACACACAAAGAGTAAATAAAGGGGTCACAACGAAGTAAATGTGGTAATAATAACAATACTGATAATGGATTGTCTCTTGAATGAAAGATGGCATTGCTAATCCAGACAGACCAATGGGCATGTTTCCAGTTGGTATAACATTACCAGTCATTCATATAGAAAATCCTATGAAGACCATGTGACACAATTAACGTGTACTATGTGTCAAGGAAAACAGTGGGTTTCAGACTACTCTTCAGAACTCCTCAGAGATCTTAGATAAATCATTGTCACATTCTGCAGTACTCCCTATATCAGGTACATATTTTCACTGACTCAAGCATATAATAAATAGTTATCAAGCTGCCTATCTCATGCATGTATTGTAGTTAACTAACACCTTCTGTAATCACATCTGCTAGTAAGATAGAAATAATCCCCTAACCTCAAGTAGCTCAGTCTAGTTAAGAAAACAAACATCAAGTAAAGTACCATACAAGGACTTACTTAATAGTCACAGGACAAACACTAGAAAAGATAATGCAGTACTATAAAAGCATACAAAAAAGGAGTCTTTGACTAGTTTTATTCCTTTTAGAGGCTCTTTCATAAGACTCAATCCCTCTCTCTACCTTCTACTATACCTAAAATTTTAGTTTTTGTCTTTCTTTACTTAACTCAAGAACTCATCTCCTTGTTATGAAGCCTTCTCCAGAGTTTTATAGGCTAACTGGTCTGTGTCCTTGGCCTTGGTGTTATCACTGGACCTTACATAGAATTTTGTAACAGCTGGAACACTTTTTGTTGTTGTTGTTTCCATCTTCAAATCCCTCTCTTAAACTATGAACTCCAAAAAAGCAAGGAAACTCTCTTTGCCACCTTTTTATCCCAAGTAGTATTTTGAAATTCTCAATCAACATTAAACTTTGGAACTCAAGACTAAGAAATTGTAATTCCTGAGAGTTCTTGTGAATTCCTAAAAATGTGAATTGTACTTAAAATACTTCCAACAGTCTTTGTATGCTTTGCTCATCATTTTGAATATCTAAAAGGTTGTTTGATAGTAGTACTTACAAAGAACTGTATCTGTAGTGAATAGAAAAACAGTAGAAAATACCAGTGAATAGTTGCTGGATGGTATTCTCATAACAGAACATTCGGATTATCTAGCAAAGCTAACAGCACCATGCAGAACTACTTGTCAAAATCACCCATAGAAGGAGTTATTTAGCTTCCCAAACTTGTTATTTCATGGAAAGCTATTCATAGAATTTGTTTATTATGTTTGTAACTTATTAGTATTTCCTTTATTTGTGAGAGTAATTCACTTTAGCACTATACAAGGCTTTCCTGGGATTTGGGATTTAGAAAAACATGAATTGTTCAAGGATAGTAGAAATTAATTGTCATAAAGAAACATTAATCTCCAAAGTCTAGCATAGTAGACATTCAATAAAATATTTTCTCAGTGCATGTACCTTTGTAGTCACAAAGTACTTAATATAGTGTCTGGGTTATTTTTTACTTTTTGTTTCCAGTGCTGGAGTTTGAACTCATGGTCTCATGCTTGCTAGGCAGGTGTTCTACCACCTGAACATGTCTTTTTTACTTTTTATTTTTTGATAGCGTCTCATGATTTTTAACCATGATTGGCCTCAGACTTTGATCCTCCTACCTATGTCTCCCAGAAGAACACTACCACACCTGGCTTGTTTGTTGAGAAGGGGCCTCAACTTTTTGCCTGGGCTCACCTTAAGCCACGATCTTGCTACCTCTGTGTCCCAAGTAGCTGAGACTATAGATGTGTGCCACATTCCTGGTCATAGAGATACTTAAGGTACTTTAATCACTGACTGTGGATCTTTTGAATTGGAATGTCACAGTAAAGTAGGGCATTGGAGATCAGATTTGGTGACTGACATGAGAAGTGTCAGGCTAGCTTATATTATTTTGGTGGCTTGGTATATAACTTTTATTAAGCTAGAGTCTTATGATTCTGAGGAATACCTGATTGGGGGGATTAGTCTTTGACCAAATAAACTCTGTTAAATTTTATTTGCCTAAAGTTTTCTTTTTACATTATTCTTTTCATATAATCATTTAAAATAAGAGAAGAAAGTCAATGTTAAAACAAAATTATTT
This sequence comes from Castor canadensis, assembly GCF_047511655.1. Classification (NCBI taxonomy): domain Eukaryota; kingdom Metazoa; phylum Chordata; class Mammalia; order Rodentia; family Castoridae; genus Castor; species Castor canadensis. The sequence continues at coordinate 136,835,608 of NC_133393.1, forward strand.
TGGAGCCAAGGATGGTGGCTCAACCTGTAATCCCAGCACTTGGGAGGCTGAGGCAGGAAGATCATGAGTTTCAGACCAACCTGGGCTACATAACGAGATCCTATCCTAAAAAAAAAGAAAAAAGAAAAAAGTCCTTTTAATAGTAAATCAAATTATTAGGAAGGGCAATTTCTAACAGTGCACTATTTACTCCATCAAGGCTTTTTAAAGAATCTGTAAAACCTTCTTAATTTTCTTTTTCTTTCTTTCTTTTTTTGATAGTACTAGCTTTTGAACTCAGGGCTTTGCGCTTAATAGGCAGGTGTTCTGTCACATAAGCCACACCTCTAAGTTCTGTTTTGTTTTAGTTATTTTTCCAGATAGGGTCTCATGTTTTTGCCCAGAGCCAGCCTCAGACTGCAGTTCTTCTACCTATGCCTCCCACATAGCTGAGATTACAGATGTATAATATCATGCCTGGCTTATTTGTTGAGATGGGGTCTCACTAATTTTTTGCCCAGGCTGGCCTCAAACCACACACAGTCCTCCAGATTTCCACCTCCTGAGTAGCTGGGATTACAAGTGCGCACCCTTACTTGTTTTCTAAAGAATCTCACTGCCCTTGAATCCTGACCAACCTGAAATTAAAAATACCATGGAATTGATTTTAATTGTCCAAAAGTAATTAATTGTCCTCTTCATTATTTTTTTCAAATCCTATTTGAGGAAAGCTATTTATTATAGGAACCTCGATGACTAATAATCAGTTTTTCCCAAGTCTGAAAGTTCTTACCTACCCCATCATCCAATTATTGCTGATAGCATTATACAGATTTTATAAACAATTAAATCTGTACACATGCAAACAATTTTGATATACTCATGAACTACAATAAAGGGATTCACATACTCCTTTTATGCTCTTCCTGAGCTATCAATGCTCCTCTTAGAGGCAAATTAATGTGTCATATTCTGTATTCCAAAGCTGTCGTACACACGTGAATATGCTTTCAAAATTCTTTTGACATGTCACTGGAGCAGCTCCAGAAAAAGAATTAACACTTTTGGGGAATTCTGCTGTATCCTGTTTAGTAGCCAAATGGGGGAAAGGAACCAAAGATTAAAATAAATGCATTCTTCATTTTTAACATGGTAGTTTTTTTTCTCTCATTCTTCATTATAATAGCTCTAGAACTAACTTTACAGTTAACACTGAATTTTTACAGTGGTGTTGGATAACTCTTTTTTACAAAGAAGGCTATAAAGATTTTTGGCTCACCATCAGTGCACAAAGTTGAATAAGTGGCAATCTTCACAAACAATATGTTTCCAGTGAGCATGCTCTTATGCTCAAAAAAGGAGACAAAGCATTTCAAGATTGTATTTGTAAAAGAAATTTTTTAAGAAGCACAGAGCAAATTTCAGAGTGGAAAAACATCAAATATGCTCCAATAGTCAAATTTGTCAACAGATTTTTCTAAGGCAAGATTAAAAGCAGGATTTTTCTTTTAAAGAAAACAAAAACACAAACTAGACGTAAGACAGCTAAGAAACACATGTCATATGATATAAAGTATTTCTTATGATTCTCTTTCAAACAATCACTTGAACAAGGGTGCTATCATTCTGCCAAGACAAATATGTCCTAACAATAGTATCATGTTTCATATGATGCTGACTAGTACAGCTTTATTATGTCTTCCTTAATGCAGCTTTTAAAACCAATAGATGCTATTCAATTATCAAGGATGATAACACATAATTGCAAGTTTAAGCAATTAATAGAATCTTTAATACAGAATAACAAGCTATTACCATGTACTGCTTTCAGCTTCCCATACAACTCTTAATATTATATAATCCATCCTATTTTTCTCTTATATCATACCACCCAAAATTTGTACGGTAAGCATTGAGTGTGAGAATACAGAATCCAAATAGAGAAGAAAAGGAGTGATAGACTACCAGTGTAAAGAAGCTCCCTGACATGGAAAAGGAAAAATAGGATTCACCTCTCTTGTTTTCACTTATCAATTCTTAAGCATCCCCAGAGAGCTCACCCAGTATTCTCAGACCATATAGAGAGAACAGTAGGGTACAGAACTCCCTATCCTTAGGCTCAGCTGTCATAAGACATGGGAAAGTAATGCTAATAAGGAACCAATATTTAGCATACTTCATATAGGCATGCCATTCATTCATATATAGGCTAACCTCCATTTGGTGATTTTGGTGGTGGTGGTGGTGGTGATGGTGGTAATGGTTGGTTGGAATTTTCTGGTTTTGTTTTGCTGATTTCCTTTATGTGTACCTCTCAAATTTCTATCATTCCTCTTCTCAGAGCCCAATCATATTTCCAGGCCTCCCAGTGATCTCCGTATTCAATATCCCCAGAAACCAAACTAATTTTCCCCTAAACCTGAAAAAAGTTCCACCTCTTGACTTTTTCTCATGGCTAGCAATACCATTTTCCCTATAAGCTTTATATTTCAACATAATAATTAAGCTCTTCCTATCTATCATTATATGAAGACATTGATATATAAAGTCTAACAGCAAGAGATCTCAAAGGTATATCCCTTTTCCAATTTCCTCTGTAATTGCATTCCAAATTTTGGATTATCAAACCCTCTGACTTAAATATCCACAAACTAACTGGTTTCCTCACCTTCAATATCATTGCCCCTAATTCATTATACCCGCTACCATAAAAACTATTATTTCTATAGCATAACTATGATCCTAGGTTTCTAATGCTCAAAAATCAGAGCATTCACAAAGACTATAAACATATTTAAAAAACCTTTAACCTAATCATCAAAAGTTTTCATGATCACACTTAATCTTACTTTTCAAAATGATATCACAAGCTCCTTCCATGCTCCATGTCTGAATGACTACACTGCATATTACTAACTGCAATGGACCTGAGCTTCCATGCCTTTATTGTTGTCCACAGTTTTCTCCACTAGTCTTTCCTCCTTCGTTACACTGTTGCAGAAACTGTGCTAGACAGTAGGAGGCAAAGAGGAATAATAGATCTTACATAGATTCTAAACTTCTTTGAAAAAGAACCATGGAATTTGGAGTTAGGCAACAGTAACTTCTAAGAATTTAGATTCTGGCTGTGTGACATTGGGCAAGTTCTTAACCTGTGAGGCAGCTTCCTAACCTGTGAAATGAGAATTATAACATCTACCCTGGAGAACTGCCAGGAGGTTAAATTACATATTTTAGGGCCTGATTTAATACCTTGCTTACAGGAAAGTCTCTACTCTTTGATACATCATTAGCTTCCAAAGCAGAAGCCACTGACATTAGTGGATTAGCTCTAACCTGTCTATAAAGTCTCAATCTGGAGCTCAAAAAACTATTCAGAAGATGCTGCTGTTTAGATGCCCTGAGCCTGGTCTCTGTCCTTTACCTTAGTTTTATGAACTAGCCACTAATCCTCTAATAAATTCCTTTTCTGTTTCCTTAACCAGGTAGGTTTCTACTGCTGATAACCAAGTAATCCCCGATGTGGAGTTGATGCCTTTCTCCTAACCTGGTTGCGTGATCTTTCCAAGTGGAAAATACAAATACTTTAAAATAAAACTATCCTGTACCATAACAGGATTTTGAAATGCAATTTAAATGTTTATCCAAATCCGAAACATCACTACATTTCTTTCTTTTTGAATAGAAGTTGCAGTTTGCCAAGAAACTGAATGAAAGTATCTTTCTAAGCTATTTGCTATGTTCAAAAGAAGTTTGTCTAGATAGCAGCTTCATGCTGTAACTTCAAGTCATTCATCTCTTAGCCACTCTCCCTTTCTCTTCTTTGCCTCTCTCCCTCTACCTTTACTGCTTGTCCTACCCCAATGCCAGGAGACAGGAAATGTGTTAGGCTGTACACTGATCCAAGAGGAACAAGGGAAAGAACCTGACATTCCTACTTAAGTTGGTGGCAATTTCTCAGTAACTTAAAGGCCAAAGTTTATGGTTTTCTTCAACTTATCAATCTTTCCTCCAGTATTTTACTTACCAGATAACCAAAAAATTATACAAATTGAAAGCAATTTGTATAAAATGCTATATGAGTCAAGATTTTGTTAATATTGCTATTATTTGTCATTTTCCTTCTATGTTACCAACCTAGTCAAGATCATCATAACCTTACACCCAAATTAGAATACAAACCCATGCAACTCCCTATCTCCATTCCAAACTATCCTGTAGATAACTTTTTGTACTAATCTTTCAATTCTTCCAAAATTTTAAGAAATAACTAACAGTAATATTATACAACAGAAATGTATATGTGTGGCTGTGTGTGTGTACTACCAATAAGAAAGAAGCATAAGGAGTATTTATGATGCAGCTAATATTCTATTTCTTATTCATGAAGCTGTATATTTACCATGAGAGCCCTTTTCTGTACATATGATATACCTCAATTTAAAAAAAAAAAAAGATCGGAGGGAGTTTTACATAGAGAGGAAGGGAGAAAAATCACTAATGTGAAACAAAATCAGAAATGTGCATCTAAGAACCAGAAAACCATTTTTTATTGGCACAAAATACCCAGTGCCAAATAAGGAGCTAATATTTAGGCAACAGTAAAAACTTGATGTTTTAGTTAATTTGTACAGCCCTAGTAAAGGCAATATGTAACTAATTCATTAGTAAGTGTCTAAAATACTGAGAACAGTTTTAAAGATTCACATTGATTTTGTTTACCCCTCGGCATTCATAGACCCAGATTAGGAATGAGTGCCCTAGACTGAAAAAAAAAATTGGATCATTAGACAAAAATATTCAGTAGATTTTGCCCCTTCTGTCTATAACCTATTTGTTGAATCTATACTAATCTCTTTAGGAAAATTACAGGATTACACCAACCCTGAGTAAACATTTTAAAATAAAATCACCCACTGTTGATAATAATTGAGAATTAGATCTCATGTGGGGTTTGTTCACCTAACTCTAGCTACTTTAATTTCCTTAATGCAGCCAAAAGCAATCTAATCCATATTACTACTTTTATTTAGATACCATAGTAAAATCGCTAAAACTACAAAAAAATTGCCTGACTATACCTCACCAATTCTGTGTTTGTGAAATTGTTTTGGGGAACCTAAAGAATATACCTAATATTTGTTCCTACAAAATTTTATCCCTTGAAATTTAGTTCTTATTGAATGCTGTCAAATCTTTTGGAATCCTTATTCTCTCATTCAATATATTTCAGTTCTTTCATTCAACATATCTCAGTTTCATATAAACAAAATATTAGTCTTTATCAAACTAAAAAGGCATATAGTTGACACAAAGAAAGATATCTAACATTATCAACTTCAAACAAAGCTTTAATTCAAAATAGTATTAGCATAAATATATTTCCACAGAATTTTTCAGAGAGTATTTGATGCAAGGAAGGTAAGATATATGCTATTCCAGGCAGACCTGATTTCAAGTGCTGGCTCTAAACTTAGGTAACATTTTATAATAGGACAAATTGTCTGTTCCTCGAAACAGTTTCAATTTCCTTTTCAGTAAAATGGGAAAAAAATAAAACTTACATCATGGGATTGGTGTGAAGATTAAAATGCACATAAAGCACTTACACAGTATGTAGTACACAGGAATAGTTGATGTGTGTCCACTTTGAAACACACAGTAAGAACTCAGCAGGAATTAGATCCATTCCTGTTTTATTGCATTCTCTTGGATCAGTGTACAGTCTAAAACACTTCCCGTCTCCTGGCATTGGGGTAGGACCAGGAGTAAAGGTAGAGGGAGAGAGGCAAAGAAAGAGAAAGGGAGAGTAACCAAAGGATGAATGACTTGAAGTTACAGCATGAAGCTGCTACCTAGACAAACTTCTTTTGTAGATAGCAAATTGCTTAGAGAGATACTTTGATTCAGTTTCTTGGCAAACTGCAACTTCTATTCAAAGAGGAAGAAATCCAGTTATGTTTGGGATTTGGTTAAACATTTAAATTGCATTTTCAAATGTTAGATTTGGCAAAATCTAAAATAAATTTTGCCAAGTTGTTAACTTTTTTACTTGCATGTGTTCAAGGGAAAGCCAGCTTGTAGATTTGAATCATTTAGGTTAGAAACTCATTAAAATGTATAGAGTGCTTAATCCAGACACAAAAACTCTGTCCCAAATCATTTACAGTTTACTCAGGAAAAAAAAAATGTCTACATAAACCACAGCTCTGTACAATAAGTTGCTGAGACCAAGAAGAGATGAACTCAGAAAGGCCTCATGAAAGAACAAAATTTTGTCAAGGTAATTGAAAGAGTAAAATAGCACTGAATACACAGGAAATGGAAACCATTCCAAGTATGCAGAGAGAACTGATGTTACATCATAGCTGAAAAGGACAATATGTAAAATCTCAATTACTGGATTTTGACTTTAAAGCTTTTTTTTTCTAAAATGTTTGGAAGAAACTGAATTTTCAGGGGCATCCATAAGATGACACTCAGGATATGTGCATTTAATAAATATTTAGTGTGTCTTCACATGCAAGGCTTGCTAAGAAATACAATGTTAAACAAGGCAGATATGTGCTTGTCCTCTGGAAGCTTAGAGTTATGGGGAAAATGGACTTTTTTAAAAGTAAATACACAAAATAATTAAAAATTGCACTATCAGCTGGGAAGGATAAAGATATAGGAAGTAGTTTTATTAGCATGGATTTTAAGTTGTAATGTTAGGGCCATTAATAAAAAGGAATCTTTTTTAAAAATTTTTAATTCTTAGGGACCTTAGAAAAAACTCCAGTTTTTTCTAAGAGGATCTAAGACACTAATAAGTAAAATGCTTCAAACAAGGTAAGGGGCAAAAAGAAGCAAAGCCAGATCATTAAAGGGGTTTTCTAACTCTACATCCAACACACATTCTTCCATTCAATTTTTACTGAATATCTACTATATAAATTAAACACTGTGCTAAATGCTGCAAAGGAGGCAAAAATTCAAAACACCATTCCCAAATTTAGTCCTGGAAAGAAGATAAGCGTGAAAGCAATCTCTAAAGGATAAACCATGAACACAAGATTGCTCTGAGAAAGGAGACCCTAACTCTGCTTAGGAAGATCACAGACGGCTTCACATCAGCTAAATCCTGTAAAATGAGTTAAGACTTTCCTAGGAACACAAAGTAAACAGTCACTAGACAGAAGAGACAGCCTATGGAGTAGGAGAAAATCTTTGCCAGCTGTACACCTGACGAGGACTTAGTAACCAGTATATACAAGAAGCGCAATAAAAAAATAGATAAACTCCCAAAGAAGCAACAACCCAATAAATAAATGGGAAAATGAGGTAAACAGACAATTCTCAAAAGAAAAAGTACAGCTGAACAATAAATACATAAAGAAATGCCTAACACTCCTGGCCATAAAGGAAGTACAAATCAAAATGACATTGAGATTTCACCTCATTCCAGTCAGAATGGCTATCAAGAACAAACAACACATGCTGGTGACAATGGGGAGGTAGAAGGAACACTTATATGCTATTGATGGGAATGTAAATTAGTGTAACCACTATGGAAAGCACTACCTCAGAGGTTCCTCAAAAACTAAAAATAGACCTATCATACAATTTAGCCCTACCACATATGGGCATATATCCAAAAGAATATAAGTCAGGATACAACAGAGACACTTGTACTCTCGTGTTTACTGCAGCACTATCACAAGAGCCAAGCTGTGGAAACAGCCCAGATGCCCTACAACTGATGAATGTACTAAGAAAATGTGGTACATATACACCATGGATTATTATTCAGCCATAAAAAATAATGGTATTATGTTGTTTTTTCAGGTAAATGGATGGAACGGGATATCATGTTAAACGAAGTCAGTCATGTTCTAAAAAACAAAGGTTTTATGTTTTCTCTCATGTGAAAACTAGATCTAAAGATAAACATACATATAAATACATACATGATTATATATATGTAATATGTTTGTAATAATGAGACTGTTAGAGGGGGTTGGGGAGGCAGGAGAGGAAAAGAGAATGATAAAAAGTGAATCATTGAAGGAGTTTTCTAACTCTACCATGCTTCCATTCAACTTTTACTGAGTATCTACTACATAAATTATATATATATCTATTTATGAAGATGGCAGAATAAATGTACTGAAAGCTATGAAATAGGGGAAGAGAGAGTAATAAAGGGGGTTAATCTAATTAAAGTACAATATATTCATGGGTAAAAGGCTATGACAAAACCCCTTTGAAGAATAAATATGCACTTTAAAATGAAGGACAGGAAGGTAAACCAGTACTGTTCAGGGGTAGGGAGGATGAAGGTAAATGGAGAAGATGAAGAGGATGAATATGGCTGGTATACTTTATATACTTGTATAAAAATAGAACAATGAAACATGAAAAGAAGTAGGGAGAGAAGAGAGGAGAGGAATGATGGAGGAGGTGAATCTAATCAAGGTACACTGTAAACATACATGGAAATGTCCCAATAAAAACTCCCCTGTAGATTCCAAGATGGCGGCTAGAGGTAGGAAGCAGAAAGCGACCCTCCTATAGTGAAATCTTGGAGAGACGCTGGAGACACACTTTGCAGGCATAATCACCGAGAAAAGGCATAACTTTGACTCCTCCACATCTCCAGCCGGCGCAGAGAATCTCCACTTCACGTTAAATGGAGAACCGAGGAGGCCCCCGGGCCGCCAGTGGCCGGCGCCCATACGGCTTGGGAAGACGCGGACCAGGTGAGCTTCGCGGTACCGCGCTTCCCCCACAGACAAGCCTGGGCCAGAGCAGCATAGCCCCCTGGACAGACTGACCTCCACCCGGGAAAAAAAGAGAAACTGAGTACTAAGCAATAAGAACAGTTAAAACACGCTGGAAAGAGGGTGGGGCGCCCTGAGCGCTGAAGATTGGGGGAAGGGAACCCTTCCCGGGACTGTAAATAAACGAGCCGGGCAGGCCGGAGAGGCTCTGGCGGGAGCGGGGCGCGCCAGCAACCAGAAGCGGGGACGCTTGTGAGAGGAGGGAAGACCCACTTCCCACATGAACTGTAAATAAACACGCAGGCCTGACAACGCGGGGCAGTGTCGCCTTTCCCAGTGCTTGGAAAGGGAAAAGCCTGTAGCAGAGGCCCCCCTCCCCCGCACAGGAGAACTCTGAGCAAACAAAGCCTGAGGGACCAGGTGAGTGCTAAGCTCACCCCAGAGATCTGCATAAATAACGCCGCCAGCTACAGGCTGAGAGCAGCAGGCAGGCAAGCCACAGTTGCAGATACCACTCTCAGAACTGCCTTCAGACGCTTTTTTTTTCTTTTTCTCCCTACCTTTGATGAGAGAACAACCGAATTACACCTGCAAGCCGAAAAACTTACTGAAACTGTATTGCATTTGAACTGGGGACACTTGGTGGGGCTTTTTTTTTTTCTTCTGTGTGTGTGTGAGTGTAGTTTTGTTCTACTTTATGCATCCCCTTTGATGAGACAACTACAGAACAACATCTGAGGCACCAACTCCAGGACTGGAGATTGAGACGGACATCCAAATTATTAAGACTGAAATTGCATTGCATATAAACTTGGAAGTTTTTTGGTTTTTTGGTTTTTTTTGTTTTTTTTAATTTTCTATTTTCCATTTTATTTTAATTCATTTTTATAAATAGATATTACTTTCATATACTTATTTTTTATTTTTTTTATCTTTGATTTTCAATCCTCTCTCTGTCTCTCTATTGTCTGTTCAGCTTACTGTCGATTAGTACACTAACACTCCCTGTTTATACCTTTGAAACTCTCTTGTCTGATACCTTGTTCTGCTTTCTCCCTCTTGTCTGTATATTTGTTTTCCCCTTTTCTTTAACTTCTTGCTTTCCATCTCAGCTCACCCTTCCATTCTCAATATTACCATTGTTATTATTACAAGCTAGAAAATACTTAATTACACACAGTACAGGGACAGTAACAACACCAAGGACAATGACAGGAAGACAGAAAAAACAAGGAAACCAGTTTCCCCACAGCAAAAAATTAGTACAGGAACCAGAGGGGAATGAAGAGAACAGAAACTCAGATCCAGACTCCAACAAAATGAAGATAAACTATGCCAAAGGACCCAATGAAGCCTACAAGAATAATTTAAAAGAAGACATACTACAAGTACTCAATGAGAATTTTATAGAGATGATACTGGATAGGGTCAACCAAAATGTACAGGAGACACTCAAGAAATTCCAAGACAATAAAAATAGAGAATTTGAAAAAGCAAAAGAAGAAATAAAGGAAACCATAGAAGCACTGTATAAACACCAAAGTGAAAGAGAGAACACAATGAATAAATGGATAAATGAACTCAGGACAAAAATAGACAACAATAAAGAAGAAAACAGCCAGGATATGGAAAACCTCAGAAAAAAGAACGAAACAGAACTGCAAAACAAAACGGAAGGCCAATCCAGCAGAATAGAACAAACAGAAGACAGAATCTCAGAACTTGAAGATGAAATGGTAATTAAAGGAAAAACTGAAGAACTACTAATTAAACAACTCAAGACCTGTGAAAAGAAAATGCAAGAACTCACTGACTCCATCAAAAGACCAAACTTGAGAATCATGGGCATCGAAGAAGGAGAAGAGGTGCAAGCGAAGGGAATGCGTAATATATTCAACAAAATAATAACGGAAAATTTCCCAAATCTAGAGAAAGATATTCCCATACAAATGCAAGAGGCCTCCAGGACACCAAACAGACCAGATCAAAATAGAACTACTCCACGACATATCATCATTAAAACAACAAGTTCAGAAACTAAGGAAAGAATATTGAAGGCTGCAAGAGAGAAAAAACAAGTAACATACAAAGGTAAACCCATCAAAATCACAGCAGACTTCTCAACAGAAACATTAAAAGCAAGAAGAGCTTGGGGTGAGATCTTCCGGGCACTGAATGAAAATAACTTCAACCCCAGGATACTCTACCCAGCAAAGCTATCATTCAAAATAGATGGAGCAATAAAAGTCTTCCATGATAAGCAGAAACTAAAACAATATGTGACCACAAAGCCACCATTACAAAAGATTTTGCAAGGGATCCTGCACACAGAAAGTGACACCCAACTTAACCATGAAAAGGCAGGCAGCACCAAACCACAGGATAAGAAAAAGCAAGACAGTAGAGAGTAACATCAAGTTAGGTACGCACAATCAAACCTTCAAACAACTAAGATAACTAAATGGCAGGAATCACCACATACCTATCAGTACTAACACTTAATGTTAATGGACTTAATTCACCCATCAAAAGACACCATTTGACAAAATGGATTAAAAAAGAAGATCCAACAATTTGTTGCTTACAGGAGACTCATCTCACCGACAGAAATAAGCATATGCTTAGGATGAAAGGCTGGAAGAAGATTTACCAAGCCAATGGACCCCGAAAACAAGCAGGAGTAGCAATACTTATCTCTGACAAAGTAGACTTCAAACCTACATTGATCAAGCGAGATAAAGAAGGACATTCCATACTAATAAAAGGGGAAATAGACCAAAAGGAAATAATAATCATCAATCTGTACGCACCCAATGTCAACGCACCCAATTTCATTAAACATACCCTGAAAGACCTAAAAGCATATATAAACGCCAACACAGTGGTTGTGGGAGACTTTAACACTCCATTATCATCAATAGATAGGTCATCCAAACAAAAACTCAATAAAGAAATCCAAGATCTAAAATATGCAATAGATCAAGTGGACCTAGTAGATGTCTACAGAACATTTCATCCAACCTCTACACAATATACATTCTTCTCAGCAGCCCATGGAACCTTCTCCAAAATAGATCATATCCTAGGGCACAAAGCAAGCCTCAGCAAATATAAGAAAATAGAAATAATACCATGCATACTATCTGACCACAATGCAGTAAAAGTAGAACTCAACAACAAAAGTAAAGACAAAAAACATGCAAACAGCTGGAAACTAAATAACTCATTACTTAATGAAGAATGGATCATCGATGCAATAAAAGAGGAAATTAAAAAGTTCCTAGAAGTCAATGAAAATGAAAACACAACCTACCAGAACCTATGGGACACAGCTAAGGCAGTCTTGAGAGGAAAGTTTATAGCCATGAGTGCATATATTAAAAAGATTGAAAGATCCCAAATCAATGACCTAATGATACATCTCAAACTCCTAGAAAAACAAGAACAAGCAAATCCCAAAACAAATAGAAGGAGAGAAATAATAAAAATAAGAGCTGAAATCAACGAAATAGAAACCAAAAAAACCATACAAAGAATTAATGAAACAAAAAGTTGGTTCTTTGAAAAAATAAACGAGATCGATAGACCCCTGGCAAACCTGACTAAAATGAGGAGAGAAAAAACCCAAATTAGTAGAATCAGGAATGCAAAAGGGGAGATAACAACAAACACCATGGAAGTCCAGGAAATCATCAGAGACTACTTTGAGAACCTATATTCAAATAAATTTGAAAATCTAAAAGAAATGGACAGATTTCTAGATACATATGATCATCCAAAACTGAACCAACAGGAAATTAATCACCTGAATAGACCTATAACACAAAATGAAATTGAATCAGCAATCAAGAGTCTCCCCAAAAAGAAAAGTCCAGGACCTGATGGATTCTCTGCTGAATTCTATCAGACTTTTAAAGAAGAACTGATACCAACCCTCCTTAAACTGTTCCATGAAATAGAAAGGGAAGGAAAACTGCCAAACACATTTTATGAAGCCAGTATTACACTTATCCCAAAACCAGGCAAAGACACCTCCAAAAAGGAGAACTATAGGCCAATCTCCTTAATGAACATTGATGCAAAAATCCTCAACAAAATAATGGCAAATCGAATTCAGCAACACATCAAAAAGATTATTCACCACGACCAGGTAGGCTTCATCCCAGGGATGCAGGGGTGGTTCAACATACGAAAATCAATAAACGTAATAAACCACATTAACAGAAGCAAAGACAAAAACCACTTGATCATCTCAATAGATGCAGAAAAAGCCTTTGATAAGATCCAACATCATTTCATGATAAAAGCTCTAAGAAAACTAGGAATAGAAGGAAAGTTCCTCAACATTATAAAAGCTATATATGACAAACCTACAGCCAGCATTATACTTAACGGAGAAAAATTAAAACCATTCCCTCTAAAATCAGGAACCAGACAAGGATGCCCACTATCTCCACTCCTATTCAACATAGTACTGGAATTCCTAGCCAGAGCAATTAGGCAAGAAGAAGGAATAAAAGGAATACAAATAGGTAAAGAAACTGTCAAAATATCCCTATTTGCAGATGACATGATCCTATACCTTAAAGACCCAAAAAACTCTACTCAGAAGCTTCTAGACATCATCAATAGCTATAGCAAGGTAGCAGGATATAAAATCAACATAGAAAAATCATTAGCATTTCTATACACTAACAATGAGCAAACGGAAAAAGAATGTATGAAAACAATTCCATTTACAATAGCCTCAAAAAAAATCAAATACCTAGGTGTAAACCTAACAAAAGATGTGAAAGACCTCTACAAGGAAAACTATACACTTCTGAAGAAAGAGATTGAGGAAGACTATAGAAAGTGGAGAGATCTCCCATGCTCATGGATTGGTAGAATCAACATAGTAAAAATGTCTATACTCCCAAAAGTAATCTACATGTTTAATGCAATTCCCATCAAAATTCCAATGACATTCATCAAAGAGATTGAAAAATCTACTGTTAAATTTATATGGAAACACAAGAGGCCACGAATAGCCAAGGCAATACTCAGTCAAAAGAACAATGCAGGAGGTATCACAATACCTGACTTCAAACTATATTACAAAGCAATAATAATAAAAACAGCATGGTACTGGCACAAAAACAGACATGAAGACCAGTGGAACAGAATAGAGGATCCAGATATGAAGCCACACAACTATAAGCAACTTATCTTTGACAAAGGAGCTAAAAATATACGATGGAGAAATAGCAGCCTCTTCAACAAAAACTGCTGGGAAAACTGGTTAGCAGTCTGCAAAAAACTGAAACTAGATCCATGTATATCACCCTATACCAAGATTAACTCAAAATGGATCAAGGATCTTAATATCAGACCCCAAACTCTTAAGTTGATACAAGAAAGAGTAGGAAATACTTTGGAGTTAGTAGGTATAGGTAAGAACTTTCTCAATGAAACCCCAGCAGCACAGCAACTAAGAGATAGCATAGATAAATGGGACCTCATAAAACTAAAAAGCTTCTGTTCATCAAAAGAAATGGTCTCTAAACTGAAGAGAACACCCACAGAGTGGGAGAAAATATTTGCCAACTATACATCAGACAAAGGACTGATAACCAGAATATACAGGGAACTTAAAAAACTAAATTCCCCCAAAACTAATGAACCAATAAAGAAATAGGCAGGTGAACTAAACAGAACTTTCTCAAAAGAAGAAATTCAAATGGCCAGAAAACACATGAAAAAATGCTCACCATCTCTAGCAATAAAGGAAATGCAAATTAAAACCACACTAAGATTCCACCTCACCCCTGTTAGAATAGCCATCATCAGCAACACCACCAACAACAGGTGTTGGCGAGGATGCTGGAAAAAGGAACCCTCTTACACTGTTGGTGGGAATGTAGACTAGTACAACCACTCACGAAAAATATTTGGAGGCTACTTAAAAAGCTGGACATCGATCTACCATTTGATCCAGCAATACCACTCTTGGGGATATACCCAAAAGACTGTTACTCCAGAGGCACCTGCACATCCATGTTTATTGCGGCACTATTCACAATAGCCAAGTTATGGAAACAGCCAAGATGCCGCACTATTGACGAATGGATTAAGAAAATGTGGTATCTATACACAATGGAATTTTATGCAGCCATGAAGAAGAACGAAATGTTATCATTCGCTGGTAAATGGATGGAATTGGAGAACATCATTCTGAGTGAGGTTAGCCTGGCTCAAAAGACCAAAAATCGTATGTTCTCCCTCATATGTGGACATTAGATCAAGGGCAAACACAACAAGGGGATTGGACTATGAGCACATGATAAAAGCGAGAGCACACAAGGGAGGGGTGAGGATAGGTAAGACACCTAAAAAACTAGCTAGCATTTGTTGCCCTTAATACAGAGAAACTAAAGCAGATACCTTAAAGCAACTGAGGCCAATAGGAAAAGGGGACCAGGAACTAGAGAAAAGGTTAGATTAAAAAGAATTAACCTAGAAGGTAACACCCACACACAGGAAATCAATGTGAGTCAATGCCCTGTATAGCTATCCTTATCTCAACCAGCAAAACCCCTTGTTCCTTCCTATTATTGCTTATACTCTCTCTACAACAAAATTAGAGATAAGGGCAAAATAGTTTCTGCTGGGTATTGAGGGGGGGAGCGGGAGGGGGTGGAGTGGGTGGTAAGGGAGGGGGTGGGGGCAGGGGGGAGAAATAAACCAAGCCTTGTATGCACATATGAATAATAAAAGAAAAATGAAAAAAAAAAAATCCAAAGCAAAAAAAAAAAAAAAAAAAAACTCCCCTGTATAATTAATATATGCTAATAAAAACATTTAAAAATAAAGAAGAAAAAGTACAAATAGCACTGTGTGTTCAGAACCATGTAAGTATATAAAATATGAGTTTTGCTGTTTCTAAGTTTTCTTTTTTCTTTCTTTTGTTGTTTTTTTAATTATTGTTACACTGGGGGTACACTGTGCCATTTACCAAAATTTTTACCATATATCACAGTTGAATTCACCCCCTCTATCATTCTCCTTGTCCTCCCTCCCCCCATTCCTGGAACAGTTTCAACAGGTCTCATTTTGCATTTTCATATATTAGTGCATAGTATTTCCACACTCCTACGTCCTCCCTTCTCCACACAGGACCTGTTTTACCTTCCTGTTCTCCGTTTTTGGAAAAAAGACATTTTTGTTTGTATAAGACACAGAGAGTTTCATTTTGACATTTCCATGTATGATAACCCAAACTGGTTCATCCCTTCTATTTTTCTCCTTTCTACCTTAGTCCCCTTCTTACAGTAATTTCAACAGGTTTAAAAATTCCATATTCATTCATATATAGAAAGTATATCAACCATATTCACCTTCTTAACTTCTTTCATCCTTCCTCTCCCTTCAGTGACCTTCTCTTAGCATGTCCTGTTTTTCATACTGCTTGCATTTGTATCAGGCCTATATTCAACACATGAGAGAAAGCACACGGCCTTTGGCTTTCTGGACCTGGCTAACTTACCTAAGATGGGATGTTCTCCAGTTCCATCCATTTACCTGCAAATGACAGGTAAATTTATATATATATATATATATATATATATACTATTGTATATAAATACATTTTCTTAATCCATTCATCAGTTGTGGGGCATCTTGGCTGTTTTATAGCTTAGCTATCGTGAATCATGATGCAATAAACATGGGTGTGTAGGTCCTTTGTTGTAACCTGACTTACATTCCTTCAGGTATATCCCTAGGAGTGGTATTGCCAGATCATACAGCAGCTCTATTTTTAGTCTTTCTGAAGAGCCTCCATACTGTTTCCCATAGTGGTTGTACTAATTTACATTCCCATCAACAGTGAATGAGGGTTCTTTTTTCCCCACATCCTCACCAAAATTGTTGCTGTTGTTTGTGTTCTTGATGATAGCCGTTCTAACAGGAGTGAGGTGGAATCTTAGTGTGGTTTTGATTTGCATTTCCTTTATGGCCAGGGATGGTGAGCATTTTTTCATGTGTTTTTTGACCATTTGGAATTCTTTCTCTGAAAAAGCTCTGTTCAGTTCATTTGTCCATTTCTTCATTGGTAATTGATTTTTTGGTAGTTTTTTTTTTTAAACTCCCTGTATCTTTTGATTATTAATCCCTTGTCAGATGTATAGCTGGCAAAGATTTCCTCCTATTCTGTGGGCTGCCTCTTCAATCTGGTGACCATTTCTTTTGTTGTGCAGAAGCTTTTTAGTTTCATGTAGTCCCATTTTTCAATTTTTTCTTTTAGCTGCTGAGCCATTTGAGTTCTATTTAGGATGTTATTGCCTATGCCTATTAGCTCTACTATATTCCCTGCTCTTTCCTGAACTAGCTTCAAAGTTTCAAGTCTTGTATTAAGGTCCTTAATCCACTTTGAGTTGATATTTGTACAGGGTGAAAGACATAGATCTAATTTCATTTTTCTGTATGCAGATATCCAGTTTTCCCTCTTCTTATTTTTTCCAATACCTGCATATAGTCAAACAGTGCTAAAAGCCTTAAAACCAAGAAGTCCTATGACAGCCCCTCTGCAGGCTACCTTGCCATCAAGGCTCTCACATTCCAGATGCAATCATTTTAAACTCCTTTGGCAGCTGCTTTTGGCATTTAATTCCCTGCTTCAATCATGTGTATGTACTTATATAAAGGCATCTACTAGCATCAAGATTTTTGCTTTATATCCACTTCATCTTCCCCACTACAGTCTCTTAATACAGTTAGAACACAGTTTGGGGTTATCTCTATAATCAGTTATGAAGAAGTAAATAGTGCCTTCTGATTAACGTATTACAAATAATTGTATCTCTTGTATAACCTTGTCTATTTTCTCATGTTGATTTGGTTATACTTTATTCTTTTTCAATCTCTAAGGAGGGTGAATATGGTCAATGTACTTTATATGCTTATATGTAAATAGAACAATGAAATGTGTTGAAATGGGGGGAAGAGGTGAGGGAGAATGATGGAGGTGATAAATCTAACCAAGGTATATTGTAAACACATCAAGATGTGACAGTGAAACCCCCTGTACAACTAATATATGCTAATAAAAATTTTTGTTTATTTTTTTTCATTTATTCATATGTGCACACATTGCTTGGACCACTTCTCCCCACTGAACTCCCGCCCCCTCCATCACCCTCCCAATCCCCCTATCTTTCAGGCAGAACATATTCTGTCCTCTTCTCCAATTTTGTTGAAGAGAAGATATAAGCAATAATAAGAAAGACATAGTGTCTTTGCTAGTTTGAGATAAGGATAGCTATTCAGAGGGATTCCTAGCATTGCTTCCATGCACATGTGTATTACAACTCAAATTGATTCATCTCTAACAGACCTCTTCACTACTTCCCATCACCTTCCCATAGTGACCTCTGTTGTTTTAAGGTTACTATATAAATATCTTCCTCCATATTTCAGTAGCTATAAAAGAAACTTCAAAATATAATTTTTTTTTTCAGTACTGAAGTTTGAACTCAGGGCCTTGTGTTTGGTAGGCAGGCACTCTACTTGAGGCATGCTTCCACCCCATAAAATACAATTTTTCTTAAAATCAAACCTATAAAAAGTTAATTTTTTTCACTGTGGCTATGCCCACTATAAATCTCTTGCCCCTACTCAAATCTTCACTGGCCCTTCAGGCTTCTGGCACTCAATTCTGTGACAGCCCATGTTTCCCAGATTCTGGGCCTTCCTATTTCTTGGTTTACACCTTTACTTTTGTAGACTCCACCTTCTACTAGCTTCCTGAGGAAGCACAAGAGGTAAATATTTTCAAATTTTACTTATCTCTGTCAGTCATAACTTGGCTGACATTCTGACAATATAAAAAATTCAACGTTGAAAATTACTTTCCTTCAGAATTATTCAGTCATTACTCTGTTATCTCCTAGTTTCTAATACTGCTTTGGAGAAATCAGATACCACTTTTATTCGTAACCTTTATATGTGATTTTTCTTTCTTTTTTTTGCAGGGTGGGAGGGTCCTCTGGAAGTATGAGTTTGAATTATGTTTAGTTGTGGTAAAAGAAAATCCAATACATAGCCAAACCAAGAACCTCCCACTCCTAGTGTGACTTGACAGCCAGAAGTGGGTCATTGACATTGACTCGCAATTCAAAAACTTGCAGACATTGACTCGCAATTCAAACATATCAGAGCTGAGAATCATATGGTTCTTAAGTCACAAAATCATTACTGTAGCCCTAGTCATCTTGCTAACATTCCGGACAGGAAAAATTAGAAAGAAAAGGAACAAAAACAGAGGGAACCTGTATCAGAAAATAAGTTTTTTCAGTAGTTCACCAGACTTCTACTTAAAATTTGTTAACCAGCACTCTTATCACATTTGACCATATTCCTAGGTACACAGGAAGTTGAGAAAAAAAAAAGTTTTATCTTCCCAGCCTCTAAAAAGAAGAAATAACTTTTCTTCAAAAAGATATTAGAACTATGAGAGGTTAAGAAAACCAAACTAAAGTATGAAATTACATTACAATATGTCCTGATAGCTTGTACTCGGTACTCAACAAGTACTTCAAAAAATTTTTTTATTCATTTATTCACATGTGCATACATTTTTTGGGCTGTTTCTCCCACCTACACCCTTCCCCTCCCTCTCCCCCTTAATCCCCCCTCGCATCCAGACAGAACCTGTTCTGCCCTTATGTCTAATTTTGTTGAAGAGAAAACATAAGCAATAATAAAAAAGACAAAGCATTTTTGCTAGTTGAGAGATTCTTAGCATTGCTTCCATGTACTAATGTGTTACATCCCACATTGATTCATCTCTAACTGATCTTTTCTCTAGTTCCTGATCCCCTTCTCGTACTGACCTATGTCACTTTAAGATTTCTGTATTAGCTCCTCTGCAGTGGGGACATCAAATACTTTCATGATTTGGGTTTCTTACCTATCCCGATACCTCCCATATGTGCTCTCCCCTTATCATGTGACCAAGTCCAACCACATTGCTGTATTTGCCCTAGATCTAAAGTCCTCATACCTTTTGGCAAGTGAGCATCCAGCAAACAAGTGCTGTCAATGAGAACAGGCCTCAGCAGACATTGAATCTGGAGGTGCCCTGATCTTGAACTGCTTGACCTCCAAAATTATGGAACTAAAAAGAGCAAGATATTGATTCCAACATGGCAGCTAGAGGGAGGAAGCAGAAAGCATGCTTCCTAAAGTAAAATCTTGGAGAGACACTGGAGATACACCTTACAGGAAAAAACATTGAGAAGAGGCAAAACTTTGACTCCTCCACACCCCCAGCCTGTGTATAACATTCCCACTTCACGTTAAATGGAGAAACCAGGAGGGCTCCCACACCACTGCCAGACACCAGCTCCCAGACAGCTTAGGAAGATGTGGACCACAAGGTGAGCTAAGTGGCATGTGGTACTCCCACAGACAACCCTGGGTCAGAACAGCATAGCCCCCTGGACAGACCGACCCCCACCCAGGGAAAAAAAGAGAAACTGAGTAATAAGCAATAACAAAAAAGACAACTAGCAAAGAGGGCAGGGCACCCTGAGTGCCGAAGAAGGGGGGGAGAGGAAATCCCTCATGGAGCTGTAAATAAACAAGCCGGCTGGAGAAGGCAGGAGCAGCGGCGCACACCCAGCAATCAGGAGCGGGAAAGCTTATAAAAGTGGCAGAGGGAGGAAAACTCCACAGGAGAGAGGAGAAGACCCACTTCCCACATGAACTGTAAATAAACACACAGGCCTGAGAAAGTGGGTGCAGTGTTACCTCCCCCAGTGTGCTTGGAAAGGGGAAAGCTTGTAGCAGTGGCATCGCACACAGGAGAACTCTAAGTAAACAAAGACTGTGGGGCCAGGTGAGTGCTAAGCTCACTCCTGAGATCTGCATAAATAATGCCTCAAGCAACAGCAGGCTGACAGCAGCGGGCAGGCAAGCCACAGCCACAGATAGCCATTCACAGAACTGTCTCCAGATGTTTTTTTTTCTCTCTTCCTTTCATGAGACAAAAACCGAACTACACCTGCATGCTGAAAAACTTACTAAAACTGTATTGCATTTCAACTTGGGACACTTTGTGGTGTTTTTTGTTTTGTTTTGTTTGGTTTGGTTTGGTTTGGTTTCTTTTCCCCTTTGATGAGACAATGACAGAACTACTTCTGAGACAACATCTCCAGGATTGGAGGCTGAGGGACTAACACCAAAATTATTAAGACTGAAATTTTATTGCATTTCAACTTGTAGATTTTTTTTTCTTCAATCCTCTCTCTGTCTCTCTAATGACTGTTTAGCTTACTGTTGATTAGTACACTATCTCTCCCTGTTTATATCTTTCACACAGTTTTTTGTTTGTTTTGTTTTTTTACTTGTTTGTATATTTGGTTTTCCCTTTTTCTTTACCTTCTTTGCTTTCCCTCTCCTCTCACCCTTCCATTCTAAATATCACCATTGTTATTATTACAAGCTAGAAAATACTTAACTGCCACAGTACATGGACAGTAACAATACCAAGGGCAATGACGGGAAGACAGAAAAAACAGGGAAACCAGTTTCCCCACAGCAAAAAATTAGTACAGGAACCTGAGGGAAATGAAGAAAACAGATACTCAGATCCAGACTCCAACACAACGAATATAAACTATGCCAAAGAACCCAATGTAGCCCACAAGAATAATCTGAAAGATGAAATCCTCCAAGTAATCAATGGGGATTTTATAGAGATGATACTAGATATGGTCAAACAAAATGTACAGGAGACACTCAAGAAATTCCAAGACAACAAAGATAGAGAATTTGAGAAAGCACAAGAACAAATAAAAGAAATCATAGAAGCACTGTATAAACACCAAAGTGAAACAAAGAACATGATTAATAAAGAGATAAATGAACTCAGGACAAAAATAGACAACATTAAAGAGGAAGAAACTCAGGATATGGAAAACCTCAGAAAAAAGAATGAAACAGAATTGCCAAACAAAATTGAAGGCCAATACAGCAGAATAGAACAAACAGAAGACAGGATCTCAGAAATTGAAGATGAAGATGAAAGGAAAAACTGAAGAACTATTAGCTAAACAACTCAAGACCTGTGAAAAGAAAATGCAAGAACTCACCAACTCCATCAGAAGACCAAACCTGAGAATCAGGCACTGAAAAAGGAGAAGAGGTGCAAGCAAAGGGAATGCGTAATCTAGTCAACAAAATAATAACAGAAAATTACCCAAATCTAGAGAAATCTATTCCCATACATATACTAGAGGCCTCCAGAACACCAAACAGACCATACCAAAATGGGACAACCCCACAGCATATTACCATCAAAACAAGTACAGAAACTAGAGAAAGAATATTGAAGGTTGTAAGAGAGAAAAAACAGATAACATCCAAAGGTAAACCCATCAAAATCACAGCAGACTTCTCAACAGAAACATTAAAAGCAAAAAGAGCTTCGGGTTAGGACTTCCAGGCACTGAACAAAAATAACTTCAACCCTAAGATACTCTACCCAGCAAAATTATCATTCAAAATAGATGGAGCAATAAAAGTCTTCCATGATAAGCAGAAACTAAAAGAATATGTGAACACAAAGCCACCACTACAAAAGATTCTTCAAGGGATTCTTCACACAGAAAGTGAAATCCAACATAACCATGAAAGGGCAGGCAGCACAAAACTACAGGAAAAGAAAAAGCAAGAAAGTAGAGAGTAAACTCACCTTAGGTACACAAAACCAAACCTTCAAACAACTAAGACAACTAAATGACAGGAATCACCACATACCTATCAGTACTAACACTTAATGTTAATACACTTAATTCGCCCATCAAAAGGTAGTGTATATCAAACTGGATTAAAAAGGAAGATTCAACAATTTGTTGCTTACAGAAGCCCCAACTAACCAACAGAAATAAGCATGGGCTTAGGATGAAAGACTGGAAGAAGATTTACTAAGCCAATGGACCCCAAAAACAGGCAGGAGTAGCAATACTTATCTCTGACAAAGTAGACTTCAAACCTACATTGATCAAACAAGATACAGAAGGACAATCCATACTAATAAAAGGGGAAATAGACCAAAAGGAAATAACAATTATCAACCTATATGCACCCAATGTCAATGCACCCAATTTCATCAAACATACCCCAAAGGACCTAAAAGCATATATTAATTACAACACAGTGGTTGTGGGAGACTTTAACACCCCATTATCATCAATAGATAGGTCACCCAAACAAAAAAATCAATAAAGAAATCCTAGATCTAAAATATACCATAGATCAAATGGACCTAGTTGATGTCTACAGAACATTTCATCCAACTTCTACACAATATACATTCTTCTCAGCAGCCCATGGAACCTTCTCAAAATAGATCATATCCTAGGGCACAAAGCAAGCCTCAGCAAATATAAGAAAATAGAAATTATACCATGCATACTATCAGATCACAATGCAGTAAAACTAGAACTCAACAACAAAAGTAAAGACAAAAAACATGCAAACAACTGGAAACTGAATAACTCATTGCTTAATGAACAATGGGTCATTGATGAAATTGAAGAGGAAATTAAAAAGTTCCTGGAGGTCAATGAAAATGAAAACACAATGTACCAGAACCTATGGGACACAGCAAAGGCAGTCCTGAGAGGAAAGTTTATAGCCATGAGTGCATATATGAAAAAGGCTGAAAGATCTCAAATCAATGACCTAATGATACATCTCAAACTCCTAGAAAATGAAGAACAAGCAAATCCCAAAACAAAAAGGAGAGAAATGATAAAAATTAGAGCTGAAATCAATGAAATAGAAACCAAAAAAAAAGCAAACAAAGAATTAATGAAACAAAAAGTTGGTTCTTTGAAAAAATAAAGAAGATCGACAGACCCCTGGAAAACCTGACTAAAATGAGGAGAGAAAAAATCATCAGAGACTACTTCGAGAACCTATATTCAAACAAATTTGAAAATCTTAAAGAAACAGACAGATTTCTAGATACATATGATCATCCAGAACTGAACCAAGAGGATATTAATCACCTGAATAGATCTATAACTCAAAATGAAATTGAAGCAGCAATCAGGAGTCTCCCCAAAAAGAAAAGTCCAGGACCTGATGGATTCTCTGCTGAATTCTATCAGACCTTTAAAGAAGAACTGATATCAACCCTCCTTAAACTGTTCCATCAAATAGAAAGGGAAGGAAAACTGCCTAACACATTTTATGAAGCCAGTATTACACTTATCCCAAAACCAGGCAAAGACACCTCCAAAAAGGAGATCTATAGGCCAATCTCCTTAATGAACATTGATGAAAAATCCTCAATAAATAATGGCAAACTGAATTCAACAACACATCAAAAAGATCATTCACCACGACGAAGTAGGCTTCATCCCAGGAATGCAGGGGTGGTTCAACATACGAAAATCAATAAATGTACTAAACCACATTAACAGAAGCAAAGACAAAAACACTTGAACATCTCAATAGATGCAGAAAAAGCCTTTGATAAGATCCAACACCATTTCATGATAAAAGCTCTGAGAAAACTAGGAATAGAAGGAAAGTACCTCAACATTATAAAAGCTATATATGACAAACCTACAGCCAGCATTATACTTACCAGTGAAAAGCTGACACCATTCCCTCTTAAATCAGGAACTAGACAAGAATGCCCATTATCCCCACTCCTATTCAACATGGTACTGGAATTCCTAGCCAGAGCAATTAGGCAAGAAGAAGGAACAAAAGGAATACAAATAGGTAAAGAAACTGTCAAAATATCCCTATTTGCAGAGATATGAACCTATACCTTAAAGACCCAAAAAACTCTCCTCAAAAGCTCCTAGACACCATCAATACCTATAGCAAGGTAAAGGATATAAAATCAACACAGAAAAATCATTAGCATTTCTATACAGTAATAATGAACAAACTGAGAAAGAATATATGAAAACAATTCCATTTACAATAGCCTCAAAAAAAATAAAATACCTAGGTGTAAACCTAACAAAGGATGTGAATGACCTCTACAAAGAAAACTGTAAACTTCTGAAGAAAGAGATTGAGGAAGACTGTAGAAAGTGGAGAGATCTCCCATGCTCATGGATTGGTAGAATCAACATAGTAAAAATGTCTATCCTCCCCAAAGTAGTCTACATGTTTAATGCAATTCCCATCAAAATTCCAATGACATTCATTAAAGAGATTGAAAAAAATCTACCATTAAATTTATATGGAAACACAAGAGGCCACAAATAGCCAAGGCAATACTCAGTCAAAAGAACAATGCTGGAAGTATCACGATACCTGACTTCAAACTATATTACAAAGCAGTAACAATAAAAACAGCATGGCACTGGCACAAAAACAGACATGAAGACCAGTGGAACAGAATAGAGGACCCAGATATGAAGCCACACAACTATAGCCAACTTGTCTTTGACAAAGGTGCTAAAAATAAACGATGGAGAAAAGACAGTCTCTTCAACAAAAACTGCTGGGAAAACTGGTTAGCAGTCTGCAAAACACTGAAACTAGATCCATGTATATCACCCTATACCAATATTAACTCAAAATGGATCAAGGATCTTAATGTCAAACCCCAAACTCTAAAGTTGGTACAGGAAAGAGTAGGAAATACTCTGGAATTAACAGGTATAGGCAAGAACTTTCTCAATGGAACCCCAGCAGCTCAGCAACTAAGAGATAGCATAGATAAACGGGACTTCATAAAACTAAAAAGCTTCTGCTCAACAAAAGAAATGGTCTCTAAACTGAAGAGACCACCCACAGAGTGGGAGAAAATATTTGTCAGCTACACATCAGACAAGGGACTGATAACCAGGATATATAGGGAACTGAAAAAACTAAATTCTCCCAAAATTAATGAACCCATAAAGAAATGGGAAAGTGAACTAAACAGAACTTTCTCAAAAGAAGAAATTCAAATGGCCAAAAACACATTTAAAAAATGCTCACCATCTCTAGCAATAAAGGAAATACAAATCAAAACCACACTAAGATTCCACCTCACCCCTGTTAGAATAGCCATCATCAAAACCACCTCTAACAACAGGAGTTGGTGAGGATGTGGGGAAAAAAGGAACCCTTGTACACTGGTGGTGGGAATGCAAGCTAGTGCAACCACTCTGGAAAAAAATTTGGAGGCTTT
This sequence comes from Castor canadensis, assembly GCF_047511655.1. Classification (NCBI taxonomy): domain Eukaryota; kingdom Metazoa; phylum Chordata; class Mammalia; order Rodentia; family Castoridae; genus Castor; species Castor canadensis. Next base: position 136,861,540 of record NC_133393.1, read on the forward strand.
TTAAAAATCTAAACATAGATCTACCATATGATCCAGCAATACCACTCCTGGAGATATACCCAAATGAATGTGACACAGACACAAGTTACTCCAGAGGCACCTGCACACCCATGTTTATTGCAGCACTATTCACAATAGCCAAGTTATGGAAACAGCCAAGATGCCCACTACTGACGAATGCATTAAGAAAATGTGGTATTTATACATAATGGAATTTTAGCCATGAAGAAGAATGAAACCTTATCATTCACAAATAAATGGGTGGAACTGAGAACATCAGTCTGAGTGAGGTTAGCCAGGCTCAGAAGACCAAAAATCATATGTTCTCCCTTATATATGGACTTTATTTATTTATTTTTAATTTTTATTTTATTCATATGTGCATATAGTTTGGGTCATTTCTCCCCCCTTCCCCAACCACCTCCCTCTCTCCCCTTAACCCCCAGCCACCTCCCTCTCTCCCCCTGCTCCCTCGATGCCTGGCAGAAACTATTTAGCCCTTATTTCTAATTTTGTTGAAGAGAGAGTATAAGCAATAATAGGAAGGACCAAGGGTTTTTGCTAGTTGAGACAAGGATAGTTTTACAGGAAGTTGACTTGCATTGATTTCCTGTGCATGTGTGTTACCTTCTAAGTTAATTCTTCTCGAACTAACCTTTTCTCTAGTTCCTGGTCCCCTTCTCCTATTGGCCTCAGTTGCTTTGAAGTAACTGCTTTAGTTTCTCTGTGTTGGGGGCAACAAATGCTATCTAGATTTTTTGGTGTCTAACCTATCCTCATAGTCCCTTGTGTGCTTTCAACTTATCATGTGATCAAAGTCCAATCCCCTTGTTGTGTCTGCCCTTGATCTAATGTCCATGTATGAGCGAGAACATACAATTTTTGGTCTTTTGGGCCAGGCTAACCTCACCCAGAATAATGTTCTCCAGTTCCATCAATTTACCTGTGAATGATAACATTTCGTTCTTCTTCATGGCTGCTTAAAATTCCATTGTGTATAAATACCACATTTTCTTAATCCATTCGTCAGTAGTGAGGCATCTTGGCTGTTTCCATAACTTGGCTATTATGAATAGCGCAGCAATAACCATGGGTGTGCAGGTGCCTCTGGAGTAACCTGTGACACATTCTTTCGGGTATATCCCCAAGAGTGGTATTGCTGGATCAAATGGTAGATCAATGTTTAGCTTTTTAAGTAGCCTCCAAATTTTTTTCCAGAGTGGTAGTACTAGTTTACATTCCCACCAACAGTGTAAGAGGGTTCCTTTTTACCCACATCCTCGCCAACACCTGTTGTTGGTGGTGTTGCTGATGATGGCTATTCTAACAAGGGTGAGGTGGAATCTTAGTGTGGTTTTAATTTGCATTTCCTTTATTGCTAGAGATGGTGAGCATTTTTTCATGTTTTTTTGGCCATTTGAATTTCTTCTTTTGAGAAAGTTCTGTTTAGTTCACTTGCCCATTTCTTTGTGGGTTCATTGATTTTGGGAGAATTTAGTTTTTTAAGTTCCCTGTATATTCTGGTTATCAGTCCTTTGTCTGATGTATAGCTGGCAAATATTTTCTCCCACTCTGTGGGTGGTCTCTTCAGTTCCTTCAAAATTTGAAACACATGTTTTCAGTCCTAGCAATTTTTCTTTTGAAATTTATTTGATAATTTCCTTACTTTTGTTTTCTCTATTCTCTCTCTCTTGGGAGCTCCTATAAGTCAGATGTTGGACTCCTCATATGGAAGAATCAAATCCAGGGCTTGTGCATGCTAGGCAAGCATTGTACCACTGAGCTACAATCTGTCTTATTTCTCCTATTTCAAATCTTATTGCCTTTTAGTTCCACTTTCTGGGCCATATCCTTATTTGCATCTGACCCTCCTATTGTATATTTTCTTAGAGTGTTTTATCAGTCTACCTTTTTCATAGCAATATATTCTTATTATATGGATGTAATACCAACTTATCTGAGGGCCCTGATTATATTTTCCTGAAGTTCTCTTTTTCTTGAGTCTCCCTTTCTTGTGATCTTTGTTTTTTCTTTATTTCTTTATTGATTTTAGTCTTCCTCTTCCTGTTGGAGGTTTTCCTTAAATGACTGGTAGTAAGTAGCTCTGTGTTCTCGTCTAAGAAGCAAACACTAAAAGAAAGTGATTGGACGGTATGTGTGTGGGGGGGGGGAAACTTGATGACTTCCGAGACAGTCGGGAAGTCAACTGTTTTGTCATAGGGAATCCCATATGTCAGTATTTATCAAGATTTTCTCTAAAGTACATAATGTCTTCAGAAGAAGATCTTCCAAATTCCTATCTGGGAAGTTTGAGAACAGAAGGATAGTTGGAAGGCTTGTTGCTAATATCATAGATCTACACAAAGCAGAAAGCTAGGAGTCATACTAATGCAAACCTTCACTAATACGCAGACTCACTCCTACACTCCCCTTTGCAGTTCAGTTCTTCACAGATTATATCTTCATATACTCATATGCTGCAGAGATGGAGAAGTAGTCGTTGTTAGTGCCAAGAAAGGGATGAAAATCAGAAAATATAATTAATTTCAAGCAACCCTCCTGTTTGCAGCTTAACCCCTTTACCTCTCCCCTACAATCACACCCATCTTCAATCCTACCTGGTTGCTCTGATTCTTGAGTCTTCCTCAGATTCTGCTGGATGACTCAGTCTGCTATCACTGGTATGCCCTCTGCTGATGGTTAGATCTGACATTCTCAGAGCTGAGTTATCCATGATTCTTCCATCTGCTTTCTGTCTTTCTATACTATAAATGGGGATTTGAAGCGGCTTCTAGTTCTACTAAAAATGGAATATGTGTACCTACTGGGTTTTGTTCCATGTTGTTTTTAAATGACTTCTAATAAAGGAGAGAAGTACTTTTTCTGCCATTTGTTGAACTAGTCTCTAAATATGAATTTAAAACTTAGAAACTTTCATAGGTTATGAACAAAATATGCTCCACAGCAAAATCTACCCACTAGTATTAGACAATATCAGTATTCATATAACACCAGTTTACAATGGCCTTTATAGTGTTGGTTATGCACATTCTGTTAATATGATATGGTACCTAAAGGTATTACTCTGATATCAGGCTGCCCTGCTATAAATCCTGCCATGTGATCTTGGACAAATCTCTTTATAACAATCTGTTAATCTGAAAAATGGTGGCAGACTAAATGAACAAAGTACCTGGCATATAAACAATCAATAAATACTACTATTATTAACTCCTAAAGACCCGATTTTTCAAAAAGTGATTAGAATGACAGTTACTATTCTAAGGGCTTTACAGGTATTCACTTACTGAATCAACACTATAAGGTAGTCAATTTTATAAAGTATGAAGCTGGTACAAGAATAGGTTAAATAACTTGCCACTGTCACATAGATCAAAGTAGATAACTGGGATTCAGTTGCAAGGGATTTGGCTCTAAGAGTCTTTGATCTTAACCACTGATACTATACAACCCAAAGACAGCATCATTCAAATTTGAGGAGCCTTAAGTTCTCTTTAGCTCACTTAGGCATGTCAATTAAACAGTAGTTGGTGCCATAGACAAATTAAGGAAACATTCCAAAATAACACTCCAAAATTTGAATCACATTGTTTCTCCATATAACTGCCTCCTATGTAGAGGCATAGTACAGAATGGTTGTATAGATATAATACTCATTTCCATGAGTAAAGAACACAAAACAAAAATATTATACCATTTAGGCCTGTTGTTCCCTAAATCATTAACTATAATTATATTCTTTATCACATGGAAATGTTATTTTCTAAGTCTACCTTCTTTGTGTGGATTGAAAGATTTATAGAAATGAAAACTCACCTTCTTCTTCTAAGAACCCCATTAAGACAGAAGTTCTTAATTTAACAAAGCAATGGTCATGACACGTGAAAGCTAAAATGGGCAAATAAAGAATTTGCCAATTGTTTTCCTCCATTAAAACCATTAGCCAAAATTTAACAGTAAGTATTCTATGGGTGTGACTTCTGGGATAAAAGGAAAAAACTCCAAACAGTAAATAATAGCAGGTGGATTAGAGAACAGAAATTAAAATACTTGAAGTGACCACTGTTTGGCCTTTTGGCTAAGATCAAGTAAAATAGTATTATAAAATACTAGAAGTAAGGTTTTGTTTTTCCTTCAGTATCTCCTAGCCTGGACTCAAGATAAAGAAAGCTCCAGAGAAATCTTCTGTTATAAGGCTCCACAGCAGGAAAAAGGATTACTAACATTCAAAATATGTAGAAGAAAAACCCAATTTTTCTCTTTTTAAAAAAAATCATTATTTTTTTTTTCTCTCTCTCATGCCTCAGTTCCCAGGCAATCCTGTGTACCCAAACGTGGATTCATGTATGAATGCACATCTGTGGCAGTAAGTTTCCCACAGGTTAGACTTGGGGAAGTTAACTATGAAAGAGCAAAAAGAGGGCATTTTTGGCAAGTGATGGAACTTGATTGTGGTAGTGTATATGCCTAACTATGCATTTGCCCAATTTCATTCAACTGCACAGTAATAACACTAAATTTTATTTTGTTTTTATTTTCATTTATTTTTACTTTTATTTTATTTTTAAATTATTATTGTACTGGGGGTTCTGTGGTTTTTTTTTATTTAAAAGCAGATTACCTATGTCAAAAACAAAAATGACAATGACTTAGGATCCCATCTTTCCTCTACTATTTAATATGTGATGTTAGACAAATCATTTCATGTCACAGAGCTTCAGTTCCCCAACTTTTAATATGAAAAATATGTTATTTATATATCATAGGTCTTTTTCTAAATAAATTTTTTAAAGGTTCCAAGATCCTGCATTTATTTTCAGGTTCTATTTCATTTTCTGAACGTTTCTTCCCTTCCTCTCCTCTCTACTTTGTTTGATTAATTGCTATTTATCTTTTAGGTCTCAGATTAAATATTATCTCCTCACAAAAGCTTTACCTAACCCATATTTTACTCAGGTCCCCATATGCCTTACTGCACAATGTACTTTTATTTGACAGCACTCCTCACATCTATATTTAAATTATGTATTGATTAAATAATTCTATCTCTTTCACGCAATGGAAAACTCTGTAAGGGAAAGGTCTGCTTGTGTCATTATTTTTTAAACAGAACCCAAGTAACCACAGAGTGATGAATCACTGCTGAGAATCCTATAATTTTTTTTTTTTTGAGACAGAGGCTCACTATGTAGCCCAGGCTAGCCTCAAAACTGAGATCTTCCTGAGTTCTAGGACTACAGGAGTGTGCCAATATACCTGACTATTTAAATACTTTTAAACAAACGTACAAAGACATATGTACATGGCATATTCTATTATATTCTTAAAGTTCTTTCTTAATACTTTTATCTATCACTGTACATACACTCATACAAATGCATCTTAATGTTTTTATCTTTCTCACTGAGAAGTATAATGTGTATATATATACACGTCATAATGTATGGTATATACTGTATATACCAGCAACAAGTTTCCCTGGGGGTGGGGGAAAGGGGGGAGTAATGACCCAAACATTGCATGCACATATGAATAAAAGAAAAAAAAAGTTTCCATAGCAAATATCTATAAAGATAGGTAAAATAATAGGTTATGCCTAGGTTGACAAGTCCAATTAATAACTTTTCCTCACTTATAATCATCAGTTTTAACTCAGCCTTCCAAAAAGGATAAAATGTGACCAACCACTGCATATACATAAGTTAATTTAACAAATTAGTTTCTGCTAGAACAATCAACACATAAGCATATAAATCTACTAATTATTAAGCATGCATCCAAACACAGAAAAGCTTTCAAGAACCAAGCTTTTTTTTCTCTTACAGAAAGCTGTCAAAAATGTTGAAGATGAGACTTTAAAGAAACTCAGAGAACAATAGTTAATTTGATCAATGAACAATATATGAAGCATATGTGAAGCACCATGATGTAACCCCTTTGTACAATTAATATACACTAACAGAAAATTAGACTCAAAACAAGACTTACAGATTTCCTTATACACAGTGACAAGATGCCTCTAGAACAACCTGCTACACTAATAACTAGCTATAATTCAATTATAGATTCTCACCAGAGTGAATCCCCAAAAACCCATCTTTATCTTTGAACTTGCCCCTGTATAAACTATCTAATACAGCATCCTACAGTGCAGGTATAGAAGGTATTAATATCCTCCATTTCATGACTTAGTAACTGAAATACTAGATTAAAATCCAATGTAAAATGTAAATACCTCATTAATAATTCTTTATACTACTTGCATGTTGGGGATCATGAGAACAGTAATTGACTCACAGAATTTGGGGGAGGATTAATAATGTAGATGTTTGTATATATAATACACTTAGAACAGTATTTGCCTCTCTTACTTTGACATCCAGGACTGTGTAAGATAGAAGATGCCTGTCTTCTATGTTCACTATTTACCTTATCTTTTGCTTGCAGTCTTTGATTTGTATGATAGAAAGAACCTATAGAATATATATTTGTATTCACGTGAATACAGTATTTTAAATAATTGCTACCAACCTTATTTAATTAAGCACAAGACTGACAGGGGTCTCAAAGTTGCTTGAAAGCATTTTATAGACTACTAAGAGCTCAATATTTCTTTAGAGTAAGTTTATAGTTACCAGTATTGATGGCTATGATGATACTTCATCTTAAACATTTAATGAATCCTTTTACTATAGATTCATGACAACTAATTAATACAGACTGGTTTGGAAGTTTCTTTTCTCATGTGGAATAATGTAAAGAAATCAGATTTCAAACTGCAATTAGAAAATAAAATAAGAGACAACTTTAAAAAAATTAATTTCACCAGATTCAGGCAAAACAATTTAAATACTTTTTCAAAAATATAGTCACTAGAAAATTTTAAATTATATATTTAGCTTACATTATATTTGCACTGGCACTAGATACACTCCTGGAACATTACTGTTTAACAACATGAGACATCTGGAGGCAAGCAAACTTAGGTTTACCTCTCAGACTCCACCAATACTTACTGAGTGACTTTGCAGAGGATTGCAGAACATCACTAAAATCATATTTAAAATTAGAATATTAATAGTGGTGCATGCCTGTAATCCCAACTGCTAAGGAGGTAGAATCAAGAGGATTACAAGTTCAAGGCCAGCCAGGCAAAGTTAGCAAGGTCCTATCTCAAAAAAAAAGCAAAAGAGTCGGGGCATTGCCCAAGTGGTAGAGTACTTGCCTAGGAAAAAAATTACATTAATCCTACATACAATATAGTAGTTTTAAGAGATTAAATGATAAATAAAAGATGTAACAATATGCTCTATGATCAATAGCCGATATTAATAGTGGACATTAGTCTCAATGCCTATTATTCTTAATGTATTGATCTAGATTAACACAACCACAATGACCAGGAAAGCAGATACAGGCTGGTGACCACTGATTAGCCCAGAGTGGACACTTGACCCCACACATGAATTTTCTGTAGTCTGGCCAGTACACAGATTGATACAGTGGCCCAAATAGTAAATTAATGATAATTTCCTAAATCAGTTATATTTGCTCCCTAAGGAATTCATTCTAGAAACAGAATGGCAAAAAAAACACAAGATAATGAAGAGATACTGAAGAGAACAGCAGGGGAGCAAGACAGAAATGCCATCGATTTGTTCATTTCATAGGTATTAATGATGGTCTATTTATTACATATTATATGACCTGAGAAAGGGTCCAAGAGAAGAATAATTTCTAGAGCTTTAAAAGATCCACTTTCCAGTCCTAGTCCACAGTTCTTACTACAACAAAACTTTTTTCTTTACATGGCTGGATTAAGGATTTATTCCTTAAAACCAAAATGACCTAACACAGCTTCACAAAAGAAGGCACATAAAAATGCCATCTGGAGAAGGAGGAGGAGGGGAAGGAGAGAAGGAGCAGGGGAAGGAGGACAAAGAGGAGGAGGAAGGAGGACAAAGAGGAGGGGGAAGGAGGACAAAGAGGAGGGGGAAGGGAAGAGGAGGAGCAACAGAACAGAAAATGACAACTGGGAATAGCAAGGGCCACTAATCTTTAATGTTCCTTTGTAAAACCAGTATGGAAAATACCTAGACTGCCCAGAAATATTCAGGCAAAGAGGGAAAAAAAAATAAGTCTGCCAACTATAACTACAGACTATAAGTATTTATTAAAGACTTTTTCACACATAAATACAATTACTGCATCAAAGTTCTCAGGCCTCACCAAAATAATTTGGAATTCTAAGGCAAGGAAGGAGGAATTTCCTTATTCTAATTGTATTACTAGACAGGCTTGAATTCTAGGCCAGAGGAGTAGCTATGTAAAGGACAACTAGTTGTTTCAAACTGCAATTGTTTGATAAAAATCTATCACTAAATCAGTAATAAAAAGTCTCACATTAAAGAAAAGCCTATGATCTGATGACTTCATTGAATTCTGCAAACATTTAAAGAACTAAACAAATACTTCTCAAACTCTTTGTGAAAACTAAAGAAGAGGAAATACTTCCCAACTCTTTCTACAAAAACAGCATTACTCTGATACCAAAGCCAGACAAAGGCATTACAAAAGAAGAAAATTACAGGCCAATATCCTTGATGAACACAGATGCAAAAGTCCTCAATAAAATAATAGCAAACTTAATTTAACTACACACTAAAAGGATCACTCATCACAACTGAATGGAATTTAGCCCTAGGATGCAAAGATGGTTCAACTTACACAAGTCAATAAGTATGGCATTTCACATTAACAGAATGAAGGACAAAAATCATATGATCATCTCATTAGATACAAACAAAGCATTTGACAAAATCCAACATTCTTTCATGATTAAAAAAAAACTTTCACCAAATTAGATGCAGAACTAAGGCACTTCAACACAATAAAGGCCATATACGAGAAGCCCACATCTAATATCATGCTCAGCTGTGGAAAAAAAAAATTTGAAAGCTTTTCCTGTAAGATCTGAAATGAAAATATTCACCACTTCCATTCTGGAAGTCCTTGCCAGAGCAATCAGGCAAGTGAAAGAAATAAGAGGCATGCAAATAGGAAAGAAAGAAGTGAAATTGTCACTGTATGCTGACAACATGAGCTTATATTGAGAAAAACCCTAAAGACACCATTAAAAACTGTTAGAACTAATAAAGACACAAAATCAATAATTCTATATACTAAAAATAAACTATCCAAAAAAAGAAATCAAGAGAATAATCCTCATCTGCAGTACTTACTAGGCATATATGTGTTTGTATAAGTATGAACAAATTGAATCAATGAAGAAAAGACCTATATACTTCCCAAGCAATCTATAGATTCACTGTAATCATTATCAAATTCCAAGGTCATTTTTCATAGAAATAAAAAAGTTCTAAAATTCATATAAAAACTCAAGAAAATCTGAATGCCAATGCAATCATGAGCAAAAAGAACAAAGCTGGAGGCACTGTACTACCTGACTACAAACAATATTAAAATGCCATAGCAATTAAAACACTATATAAAAGAAAAAAAACAGTATAGTACTGGCATAAAAATAGACGCACAGATCAGTGAAACTGGGAATCCAGAAATACATCATATATGTCCAGTAAACTGATTTTCAACAAAGGTGTCAAGGATACACAGTGGGAAAAGGACACTCTTTAATAAATAATGCTGGGAAAACTGGATATCCACATGCAGAAGGATGAAATTGGACTCTACAACACATGATATACAAAAATCAACTCAGAATGGATCAACAACTTTTAAAGGTAGGACCAAAAACTGTAAAATTAATAGACAAAAACATAAAGGAAAAGAACTACACACCAGACTAGACCTGGCAATGAGTTTTATGGTTTGACCAAAAGGCACAGGCAACAAAAACAAAACTAGGCAACTGGGATTACATCAAAGTAAAAACCTTCTGCGCAGAAAAGGAAGCAATGCAAAGAGCAGTGTAAAGAGACAACCTTCAAATAGGAGAAGATATTTGCAAGCCGTATATCTAATTAGGTGTTGACGTCTAAAATATATAAGGAACTCAAACAACTCAATAGCAAGCAAACACATAACCCAATTGAAAAACCGGCAATGGATTTAAATAGGTAGTTCTCAAAAAAAAGACATATATGGCCAACAGGAGAATGAAAAAATGTTCCATATCACTACCAGGTAAATGAAAAATTAAAACAACAGTAAGTTATCACCTCATATCTCTAAGGATGTCTATTATCAAAAAAGACAAAAGACAAGTATTGGCAGGGATGTGGAGAAAAAGAACCTTTGTACACTGTTGGTAAGAAAGTAAGTTAGCATAGCCACTATGGAAAACAGTATGGAGGTTCCTCAAAAAGTTCTAAGTAGAATTACCATAGGATTCAGCAATACTACTTCTGAGCATTTATCCAAAAGATTTGAAATCAGTTTTCCAAAGAGATGTCTGAACGCCCATGTAAACAGAAGCACTATTCATGATACTGAGCTTATGGATTCAACTATGTGCCCACCAATAAATGAATGGATAAAGAAAATAGTAGATATACACAACCAAATACTATTCAGCCTTTGAAAAGGACATGCTGTTATTTGTGACAACATGAATGAATCTAAAGAACATTAAGCTAAATAAAACAAGCCAGGCCCTGTCACGTGGAATCTAAAACAACTGAATGGGATTGGGCTCAGTGATTCATGCATGTTAATCCCACCTACTCAGGAGGGAGAAGAAGATTGGGCAGATTGAGGTTCAAAGACCAACCCATGGAAAAATTTAGTAAGAACCCTCTTAACAAAACAAGCTAGGTGAGGAGGACCTACATACCCAGTCCTAACCTTGTATATTTCTTATTACAGAGAACTTTTTGTTTAGAGATCACAAATCAACCAGCAGTTCTAACACTATAAATTTTAAATGCAAACATCAACTAAGAAAGGGCTTACACATTGTAATCACTAATTTTCCCTAAATACATATGGTGACTCTAGTAACTAAGGAATTCTACACTAAATGCAAAATGCCTACCAAAACACCAATAGTACTTTCTTTCAGAAATAACAAAGTAAGTATAAATTTGTGCTCAGTTTTTCATACTATCATGCCATGTTAAAAGAGGGAAACCAAGCAATTCAAAATCAACTTACTAATAGAACTTTAGTGAACAAAAGGTCAGTCCTTTTACAATATTTTAATAACTTGTCAAGCATATTAAAACTAGAACCCAAATATTGGAATGGAATGGTGGCACATCTTCAGCTCTTCTGAAGGCCTATTCAAGGTGGGGCTGACACTGCATTTTAACAAGATTCCAGGTGGGTCCATTCATCTAACAGGAGATTCCAATACGAAATCTGGGCTGAGAACTGCTATGGTTGAGAACCACTGGATTAGCTCATTAGAGCCTGATGCTTGCTGAATGTCCTTTCTTTGAGCACTTCTCCCTTAGTCCTATAAAAATCCTGGTCACTGGCTTACTTAAGAGTTAAGAAAATCAAACAGGCTAACTTAAGAGTTAATAGGTAGTATGATAGTTAATTTTACATGTCAACTTGACTAGGCAATTGTGCCCAGCTGTTTGGTCAAACCCTAGACTAGATGTTGCTATTAAAGTACTTTTTAGATATGATTAACATTTGGATCAGTAGAATTTTTAGTGTTGTAAATTACACTTCATAATGTGGGTGGGGCTCATCCAATCAGTCAAAAGACTTAAGAGCAAAAAGTGAGGTTTTCAAAAGGAATTTAGTCTCCATACTTCATGAAACACAGAATCTGCCTGAGTTTCTAGCATGCCTAGCCTATGCGGTAAATTTCAGATTGTGGGCTACATCATCTCTAACCTGAATTTCCAAGCCTGTTTGTCCTACAGATTTTGGACCAACCCCCACAATCATACACACCAATTCCTTAAAGTAAATCAATCATATCTCCCTCCTTCCCTTCCTCCCTCCCTCCCTCTCCCTCTCTCCGTCTCTCTCTTTCCTTCCTTCCCTTTGTGTGTTCTATTGGTTCTTTCCTCTGGGAAACCCTAATACAGATACCATTAATTTAAATGTAGACTATATACTAGAAATTATGCTAAATTATTCACATAGATTTTCTGATTTATTCCTCAACCAAGTTAAAAAGTTGAATAAGCAAGCTAGAAGATGTTGTGACCAAACAGAACATCTTCATTTAACAACTTTGGAGGATAGACATTACAGGAGAAGTTAGTGCTGCTGAGTTGAGTAAAAGCCAAGGACAAAAAAGCAGGGGTTTCACTGAAAACTAAAAGGCAAAGGGAAAGAGCGGTAAAGGGATATAACTAAGAGGAAAAGCACTTGCCTAGCATGCCTATCCCCAGCACTGCCAAAACGAAACACACACAATAAAGAAAGGGGAAAACCTATAAAGACTGTGCACACTACTAGAAATCATTTGTCTTGCTTCTTACTTTTATTGATTTCCCTTTCAGGGAGATTATACTTAAGTGAAATGATACAATATTAGTCTTTTCCATCTGATTCCTTTCAATGAGCATAAGGATTTTGAACGTTAGCCATGCTTTAGCATGTGTCCATAGTTCATTCCTTCTTATTATTAAATAGAATTCTAATTTAAAGACAAATCCCAATTTGTTTATTCAATCACCAATTGACAGACATCTGGATTGTTTCCAGTGTTTAGCTATTATGAAAAATGCTAACATGAAACTTCATGAACATATGTTTTCATTTTGCCTGGGTAGTTACATAATGATGGAATTGCTATGTCACACAATAAGCTTATGTTTCAATTTTTTATAAATTACACATTCTGTTTTCGAAACTGATTGCACAGCCCATTTTATATTCTTACCAGCAATGAATGTTCCAGGTTGTCCACTCCTTTGCCATTATTTGTTACTATTGGTACTTTGCTTGTTCTTACCAGCCATCCGTACACCTTCTTTGGTGAAATGACCATTAGAATGTTTGCTTCTTTTAATAAATTGAAGCTTATTTTGACACTGATTTGAATAAACTAATTATTTGAAAATTTGATGATAAGGCTGATATCAAGATGGCAACTAGAGGGAGGAAGCAGAAAGCATGCTTACTAAAGTATAATCTTGGAGAGACGCTAGAGATACACCTTGCAGGAAAAACCACCAAGAAGAGGTAAAACTCCAACACCACTACACCCCCAGGCCACGCATAGCATCTCCACTCCATGTTAAATGGAGAAACCAGGAGGGCTCTTGTGCCACCAGACACCAGTGCCTAACCTGCCTAGGAGAAGCAGACCACCAGGTGAGCTAAGCAATACGTGTTACTCTCACAGACAACCCTGGGCCAGACCAGAATAGCCTCCTAGACAGACTGACCCCCACCCAGTGAAAAAAAAGAAAAAAACAAACTGAATAATAAACAACAATAAAAAAGACACGTAGCAAAAGGTGTGGGGTGCCCTGAGTGCCAAAGAGGGGGGGAGAGGAAATCCCTCATGGAACTGTAAATAAACAAGCCAGCTGGAGAAGGTAGGAGCGGCAGCACCTGCCCAGCAACCAGGAGCGGGAAAGCTTGTAAAAATGGCGGTGGGAGGAAAACTCCACAGAAGAAGGAGAAAAGGTCACTTCCCAGGTGAACTGTAAATAAACACACCGGCCAGAAAAGGCTTCTGTAGCGCCACCTCCCCCAGTGTGCTTAGAGAGGAGAAAGCTTGTAACAGTGGCGGTAACACCCAGAAGAACTCTAAGTAAACAAAGCCTGATGGGCTAGGTGAGTGTTAAGATCACCCTGAGATCTGCAATCACTAAAGATGGCAGCAACAGCTGGCTGACAGTAATAGGCAGATGAGCCACAGCCTCAGATAGACATTCACAAAGCTGTCTCCAGACACTTTTTTTTTTCTCTTCCTTTGATGACACAGCAACCAAACTACACCTGCATGCTGAAAAACTTACTGAAACTGTATTGCATCTGAACTTGGGACACTTTGTTCTGCTTTGTTTTTTCTTTTTTGCTATTTTGGTTTTGTTCCCATTGATGAGACAACGACAGAATACTTCTGAGGCACCATCTCCAGGATTTGAGTCTGAGGGACGAACACCAAAATTATTAAGACTCAAACTTTGTTGCATTTGAACTTGGAGATTTTTTTTCAATCCTCTGTCTCTCTAATGCCTGTTTAGCTTACTATTGATTAGTACACTATCTCTCCCTATTTATATCTTTCAAACTGTTGTTTCATTGTTTTGGTTTTTTACTTGTTTGTTACTCACTTTTTCTTTAACTTCTTTTCTTTCCCTCTCCTCTCACCCTTCCATCCTAAATATCACCATTTATTTTTATATTTATTTATTTATTTATTTTTATCCTTTCTCTGTCTCTCTGATGCCTGTTTAGCTTACTGTTGATTAGTATACTATCTCCCCTTTTATATTTTTAACACGTTTTTCTTTGTTTTGTTTTTTTAACTTGTTTGTATATTTGTTTTTCCCTTTTTCTTTACCTTCTTTGCTTTCCCTCTCCTCTCACCCTTCCATTCTAAACATTACCATTGTTATTGTTAAAAGCTAGAAAATACTTACCTGCCACAGTACACGGACAGTAACAATACCAAAGGGAATGACGGGAAGACAGAAAAAACAGGGAAACCAGTTTCCCCACAGCAAAAAATTAGTACAGGAACAAGAGAAAAATGAAGAAAACAGATATTCAGTTCCAGACTCCAACACAACAAAGATAAACTATGCCAAAGAACCCAATGAAGCCCACAAGAATAATCTGAAAGATGAAATCCTCCAAGTAATCAATGGGAATTTTATAGAGATGATACTGGATATGGTCAACCAAAATGTACAAGAGACACTAAGAAATTCCAAGACAACAAAAATAGAGAATTTGAAAAAGCAAAAAAAGAAATAAAGAAAACCATAGAAGCACTGTATAAACACCAAAGTAAAACAGAGAACTCGATTAATAAAGAGATAAATGAACTCAGGACAAAAATAGACAACATTAAAGAGGAAGAACTCAGGATATGAAAAACCTCAGAAAAAAGAATGAAACAGAAATGCAAAACAAAACAGAAAGCCAATCCAGCAGAATAGAACAAACAGAAGACAATATCTGGGAACTCGAAGATGAAATGGTAATTAAAGGAAAAACCGAAGAACTATTAGTTAAATAACTCAAGACCTGTGAAAAGAAAATGCAAGAACTCACTGACTCCATCAAAAGACCAAACCTGAGAATCACGGGCACTGAAAAAGGAGAAGAAGTGCAAGCAAAGGGAATGCATAATATCTTCAACAAAATAATAATAGAAATTTTCCTAAATCTAGAGAAATCTATTCCCATACAGATGCAAGAGGCCTCCAGAACACCAAACAGACCATACCAAAATAGAGCTACCCCATGGCATATTATCATTAAAACAACAAATACAGAGACCCAAGAAAGAATATTGAAGACTGCAAGAGAGAAAAAACAAATAACATACAAAAGTAAACCCATCAAAATCACAGCAGACTTCTCAACAGAAATATTAAAAGTAAGAAAAGCTTGGGGTGAGATCTTCCAGGCACTGAATGAAAATAACTTCAACCCTAGGATACTCTACCCAGCAAAACTATCATTCAAAATAGATGGAGCAATAAAAGTCTTCCATGATAAGCAGAAACTAAAACAATATATGACCACCAAGCCACCACTACAAAACATTCTTCAAGGGATTCTGCACACAGAAAGTGAAACCCAACTTAACCATGAAAAGACAGGCAGCACCAAACCACAGGAAAAGAAAAAGCAAGAAAGTAGAGAGAAACCTCACCTTAGGTACACACCACCAAACCTTCAAACAAATAAGACAACTAAATTTCAAGAATCACCACATACCTATAGTGCAAACACTTAATGTTAACACACTTAATTCCCCCATCAAAAGGCAGCGTATGTTGAGCTGGATTAAAAAGGAAAACCCAACAATTTGTTGCTTACTGAAGACCCATCTCACTGACAGAAATAAGCATAGGCTTAGGATGAAAGACTGGAAGAATATTTACCAAGCTAATGGCCCCAGAAAACAGGCAGGAGTAGCAATACTTATCTCTGACAAAGGAGACTTCAAGATAAAGAAGGACATTCCATACTAATAAAAGGGGAAATAGACCAAAAGGAAATAATAATCATCAATCTGTATGCACCCAACGTCAACGGACCCAATTTCATTAAACATACCCTGAGGGACCTAAAAGCATATATTAACTCCAACACAGTGGTTGTGGGAGACTTTAACTTCCCATTATCATCAATAGATAGGTTATCCAAACAAACAAACAAACAAAAATATATAAATATATATACCATAGATCAAATGGACCTAGTTG
Organism: Castor canadensis; assembly: GCF_047511655.1. Classification (NCBI taxonomy): domain Eukaryota; kingdom Metazoa; phylum Chordata; class Mammalia; order Rodentia; family Castoridae; genus Castor; species Castor canadensis. The sequence continues at coordinate 136,877,907 of NC_133393.1, forward strand.
ATGTCTACAGAACATTTCACCCAACTTCTACACAATATACATTCTTCTCAGCAGCCCATGGAACCTTCTCCAAAACAGATCATATCCTAGGGCACAAAGCAAGCCTCAGCAAATATAAGAAAATAAAAATTATACCATGCATTCTATCTGATCACAAAAGCAATAAAACTAGAACTCAACAACAAAAGTAAAGACAAAAAAACATGCGAACAGCTGGAAACTGAATAACTCATTGCTTAATGAACAATGGGTCATTGATGAAATTGAAGAGGAAATTAATAAGTTCCTGGAAGTCAATGAAAATGAAAACACAACCTACCAGAACCTATGGGACAAAGCAAAGGCAACCTGAGAGGAAAGTTTATAGCCATGAGTGCATATATTAAAAGACTGAAAGATCCCAAATAAATGATACATCTCAAACTCCTAGAAAAGGAAGAACATGCAAATCCCAAAACAAAAGAAGGAGAGAAATGATAAAAATAAGAGCTGAAATCAATGAAATAGAAACCAAAAAAACCATACAAAGAATTAATGAAACAAAAAATTGGTTCTCTGAAAAAATTAACAAGATCGACAGACCCCTGGCAAACCTGACTAAAATGAGGAGAGAAAAAAACCTAAATTAGGAGAATCAGGAATGCAAAAGGGGAGATAACAACAAACACCATGGAAGTCCAGGAAATCATCAGAGACTACTTTGAGAACCTATATTCAAATAAATTTGAAAATCTTAAAGAAATGGACAGATTTCTAGATACATATGATCATCCAAAACTGAACCAAGAGGATATTAATCACCTGAATAGATCTATAACACAAAATGAAATTGAAGCAGTAATCAAGAGTCTCCCTAAAAAGAAAAGTCCAGGACATGATGGATTCTCTGCTGAATTCCATCAGACTTTAAAGAAGAACTGATACCAACCCTCCTTAAACTGTTCAAAATAGAAAGGGAAGGAAAACTGCCTAACACATTTTATGAAGCCATATTATACATATCCCAAAACCATACAAACACACCTCCAAAAATGATAACTATAGGCCAATCTCTTAATGAACATTGATGAAAAATCCTCAATAAAATAATGACAAAACAAATTCAACAACACATCAAATATATCACTCACAACAACCAAGTAGCCTTCATCCCAGGAACGCAGGGGTGGTTCAACATATGAAAATCAATAAAGGTAATAACCACATTAAAAGAATCAAAGACAAGAACCACTTGACCATCTCAACAGATACAGAAAAAGCCTTTGAAAAGATCCAACACCATTTCATGATAAAAGCTCTAAGAAAACTAGGAATAGAAGGAAAGTACCTCAACATCATAAATGATATATATGACAAACCTACAGCCAGCATTATACTTAATGGAGAAAAACTAAAACCATTCCCTCTAAAATCAGGAACCAGACAAGGATGCCCACTGTCTCCACTCCTATTCAACATAGTACTGGAATTCCTAGCCAGAGCATTTAAGCAAGAAGAAGGAATAAAAGGAATGCAAAGAGGTAAAGAAACTGTCAAAATATCCCATTTGCAGATGATATGATACTATACCTTAAAGACCAAAAAACTCGACTCAAAAGCTCCTAACACCATCAATAGCTATAGCAAGGTAGCAGGATATAAAATCAACATAGAGAAATCATTAGCATTTCTACACACTAATAATGAACAAACTGGGAAAGAATATATGAAAACAGTTCCATTTACAATAGCCTCAAAAAAAATCAAATACCTAGGTGTAAACCTAACAAAGGATGTGAATGACCTCTACAAGGAAAACTATAAACTTCTGAAGAAAAAGATTGAGGAAGACTGTAGAAAGTGGAGAGATCTCCCATGCTCATGGATTGGTAGAATCAACATAAGTAAAAATGTCTATCCTCCCCAAAGTAGTCTACATGTTTAATTCAATTCCCATCAAAATCCCAATGACATTCATCAAAGAGATTGAAAAATCTACTGTTAACTTTATATGGAAACACAACAGGCCATGAATAACCAAGGCAATACTAAGTCAAAAGAACAATGCTGGAGGTATCACGATACCTTAAATACCAGTTTAGAGGTCTCTAAACTGAAGAGATCATCCACAGAGTGGGAGAAAATATTTGCCAGCTACACATCAGACAAAGGACTGATAACCAGAATATATAGGGAACTCAAAAAACTAAATTCTCCCAAAATTAATGAACCAATAAAGAAATGGGAAAGTGAACTAAACAGAACTTTCTCAAAAGAAGAAATTCAAATGGCCAAAAAACACATGAATAAATGCTCACTATCCCTAGCAATAAAGGAAATGCAAATTAAAACCACACTAAGATTCCACCTCACCCCTGACAGAATAGCCATCATTAGCAACACCACTAACAACAGGTATTGGTGACAATGTAGGGAAAAATGAACCCTTTTACACTGCTGGTGGGAATGTAAACTAGTACAACCACTCTGGAAAAAAATTTGGAGGCTACTTAAAAAGCTAGACATTGATCTACCATTTGATCCAGCAATACCACTCTTGGGGATATACCCAAAAGACTGTGACACAGGTTACTCCAGAGGCACCTGCACACCCATGTTTATTGCAGCACTATTCACAATAGCCAAGTTATGGAAACAGCCAAGATGCCCTACTACTGACAAATGGATTAAGAAAATGTGGTATTTAACTAAAGCAGATACCTTAAAAGCATCTGAGGCCAATAGGAAAAGGGGACCAGGAACTAGAGAAAAGGTTAGATCAAAAACAATTAACCTAGAAGGTAACACACACGCATAGGAAATTAATGTGTGTCAACTCCCTGTATAGCTATTCTTATCTCACCAGCAAAAACCCTTGTTCCTTCCTATTATGGCTTATACTCTCTGTACAACAAAATTAGAAATAAGGGCAAAATAGTTTCTGCTGGGTATTGAGGGGGTGGGGGCAGGGGGGAGAAATGACCCTAGCCTTGTATGCACATATGAATAATAAAATTAAAAAAAAGAAAGAAAGAAATCTCCCCGCATCAACATCAAGTAAAAAAAAAAAAAAAAAAGAAAGAAAATCTGGTATTTATACAAATGGAATTTTATGCAGCCATGAAGAACAAAATGTTATCATTTGCAGGTAAATGCATGGAACTGTAGAACATCATTCTGAGTGAGGTTAGCCTGGCCCAAAAGACCAAAAATCGTATGTTCTCCCTCATATGTGGACATTAGATCAAGGCCAAACACAACAATGGGATTGGACTTTGAGCACATGATAAAAGCGAGAGCACACAAGAAAGGGGTGAGGATAGGTAAGACACCTAAAAAATTAGCTAGCATTAGTTGCCCTTAATGCAGAGAAACTAAAGCAGATACCTTAAAAGCAACTGAGGCCAATAGCAAAAGGGGACCAGGAACTAGAGAAAAGGTGAGATCAAAAGAATTAACCTAGAAGGCAACACACACATACAGGAAATTAATGTGAGTCAACTCCCTGTATAGCTATCCTTATCTCAACCAGCAAAAACCCTTGTTCCTTCCTATTATGGCTTATACTCTCTGTACAACAAAATTAGAAATAAGGGCAAAATAGTTTCTCCTCGGTATTGAGGGGGTAGGGGGGAGAGGGAGGGGGCAGAGTGGGTGGTAAGGGAGGGGGTGGGGGCAGGGGGGAGAAATGACCCAAGCCTTGTATACACATATGAATAATAAAATAAAAAAAATTTTAATAAAAAAAGAAAATACTGAACACAGAAAAAAATGAGTTTCATACATTTCTTGGCATTTTTAACTATCTTAAATTACTTATTTAGGCAGGTCTTTTGCCTATCTTGTTCACATCTGTTTTCCAAGCACTCAGATATGAAGACCACCAGAACAGAATAGAAGACACAGATATGAATCCACGCAGCTATGCCTACCTAATTTTTGACAAAGATGTAACAATAGCAAGGGCAATGATGGGAAGACAGAAAAAAGAGGAAAAACAGTTTCCCCTCAGTAACAAATTAGTACAGGAACCAGATAGAAATGAAGAAAACACATACTCAGACACAAACTCCAACAAAATGAAGATAAACTATGCCAAAGAACCCAATGAAGTCCACAAGAACAATCTGAAAGAAGAAATCCTGCAAGTAATCAATGAGAATTTTATAGAGATGATACTGGATATGGTCAACCAAAATGTACAAGAGACACTAAGAAATTCCAAGACAACAAAAATAGAGATTTTGAGAAAACACAAGAACAAATAAAGGAAACCATAGAAGCACTGTATAAACACCAAAGTAAAACAGAGAACACGATTAATAAAGAGATAAATGAACTCAGGACAAAAATAGACAATATTAAAGAGGAAGAACTCAGGATAAGGAAAACGTCAGAGAAAAGAACGAAACAGAAATGCAAAACAAAACAGAAGGCCAATCCAGCAGAATAGAATAAGCAGAAGACAGACACTCAGAACTTGAAGATGAAAAGGTAATTAAAGAAAAAACTGAATAACTATTAGTTAAACAACTCAAGACCTGTGAAAAGAAAATGCAAGAACTCACTGACTCGATCAAAAGACCAAACCTGAGAATCATGGGCACCGAAGAAGGAGAAGAGGTTCAAGCAAAGGGAATGCGTAATATATTCAACAAAATAATTACAGAAAATTTCCCAAATGTAGAGAAATCTATGCCTATACAACTGCAAGAGGCCTTCAAACACCAAACAGACCTGACCAAAATAGAACTACCCCATGGCATATTATCATTAAAATAACAAGTACAGATACCCAAGAAAGAATACTGAAGACTGCAACATACGAAAATCAATAAATGTACTAAACCACATTAACAGAAGCAAAGACAAAAACCACTTAATCATCTCAATAGATGCAGAAAAAGCCTTTGATAAGATCCAACACCATTTCATGAGAAAAGCTCTAAGAAAACTAGGAATAGAAGGAAAATACCTCAACATTATAAAAGCTATATATGACAAACCTACAGCCAGCATTATACTTAATGGTGAAAAACTGACACCATTCCCTCTTAAATCAGGAACCAGACAAGGATGCCCACTATCTCCACTCCTATTCAACATAGTACTGGAACTCCTAGCCAGAGCAATTAGGCAAGAAGAAGGAATAAAAGGAATACAAATAAGTAAAGAAACTGTCAAAATATCCCTATTTGCAGATGATATCATCCTATACCTTAAATAACCAAAAACCTCTACTCAAAAGTTTGTAGACACCATCAACAGCTACAGCAACATAGAAAAATCATTAGCATTTCTACACACTAATAATGAAAAAAACTGAGAAAGAATATATGAAAACAATTCCATTTACAATAGCCTCAAAAAAATCAAATACCTACGTGTAAACTTAACAAAGGATGTGAACAACCTCTACAAGGAAAACTATAAACTTCTGAAGAAAGAGATTGATGAAGACTATAGAAAGTGGAGAGATCTCCCATGCTCATGGATTGGTAGAATCAACATAGTAAAAATGTCTATCCTCCCCAAAGTAATCTACATGTTTAATTCAATTCCCATCAAAATCCCAATGACATTCATCAAAGAGATTGAAAAATCTACTGTTAACTTTATATGGAAACACAACATGCCACAAGTAGCCAAGTCAATACTCAGTCAAAAAAACAACACTGGAGGTATCACAATATCTGACTTCAAACTATATTACAAAGCAATAACAATAAAAACAGCATGGTACTGGCACAAAAACAGACATGAAGACCAGTGGAACAGAATAGAGGACCTGGATATGAAGCCACAAAACTATAACCAACTTGTCTTTGACAAAGGCACTAAAAATATACAATGGAGAAAAGACAGCCTCTTCAACAAAAACTGCTGGGAAAACTGGTTAGCAGTCTGCAAAACACTGAAACTAGATCCATGTTTACCACCCTATACCAATATTAACTAAAAATGGATCACAGATCTTAATATCAGATCCCAAACTTTAAAGTTGGTACAGGAACGCGTAGGAAGTACTTTGGAATTAATAGGTATAGGCAAGAACTTTCTCAATGGAACCCCAGCAGCTCAGCAACTAAGAGATAGCATAGATAAATGGGACTTCATAAAACTAAAAAGCTTTTGCTCAACAAAAGAAGAGGTCTCTAAACTGAAGAGACCATCTACAGAGTAGGAGAAAATATTTGCCAGCTACACATCAGACAAAGGACTGATAATCAGAATATATAGGGAACTCAAAAAACTAAATTCTCCCAAAATTAATGAACCAATAAAGAAATGGGAAAGTGAACTAAAAAAAATTTCTCAAAAGAAGAAATTCAAATGGCCAAAAAACACATGAATAAATGCTCACCATCCCTAGCAATAAAGGAAATGCAAATTAAAACTACACTAAGATTCCACCTCACCCCTGACGGAATAGCCATCATTAGCAACACCACTAACAACAGGTGTTGGTGACAATGCGGGGAAAATGACCCCTTTTACACTGCTGGTGGGAATGTAAACTAGTACAACCACTCTGGAGGCTTCTTAAAAATCTAAACCTAGATCTACCATATGATCCAGCAATACCACTCTTGGGGAATATACCCAAAAGATTGTGACTGAGGTTACTCCAGAGGCACCTGCACACCCATGTTTATTGCAGCACTATTGACAATAACCAAGTTATGGAAACAGCCAAGATGCCCCACTACTGACAAATGGATTAAGAAAATGTGGTATTTATACCCAATGGAATTTTATGCAGCCATGAAGAAGAATGAAATCTTATCATTCACAATTAAATGGATGGGACTCATTCTGAGTGAGGTTATCCTGGCCCAAAAGACCAAAAATCGTATGTTCTCCCTCATATGAAGACACTAGATCAAGGGCAAACACAATAAGGGATTGGACTTTGATCATATGATAAAGTGAGAGCACACTAGGGAGTTATGAGGATAGGTAAGACACCAAAAAAAATAGATAGCATTTGTTGCCCTCAACACAGAGAAACTAAAGCAGATACTTTAAAGCAACAGAGGCCAATAGGAGAATGGGACCAGGAACTAGAGAAAAGGTTAGTTAGAGAAGAATTAACTTAAAAGGTAACACACATGTACAGGAAAGCAATGCAAGTCAACTCCCTGTATAGCTATCCTTATCTCAACTAGCAAAAACCTTTAGTTCTTCCTATTATTGCTTATACTCTCTCTTCAACAAAATTAGAGATAAGGGCAAAATAGTTTCTGCCCGGTAGTGAGGGGTAAGGGGGGGCAAGGGAGGGAGCATGGGGGGTAACAGAGGGGGTGAAGTGAATGGGGGAGAAATGACCCAAACATTGTATGCACATATGAATAAAAAAAATAAAATAAATATAACAACTCTCTAAAGAAGAAAAAAAAAATGCACACCATCCCTGGCCATAAAGGAAACAGAAATCAAAACCACACTACGATTCTACCTCACTCCTTAGAATAGCTACCATCAAGAACACTATCAACAACAAATGTTGGCAAAGGATTCTGGGGGAAAAAGGAACCCTCATATACTGCTGGTGGGAATGCAAGTTAGTATAACCACTATGGAAAACATGGAAATGCCATAAAAAACTAAAAATAGATCTGCCATACAATCCAGCACTCTTAAGGATATACCCAAAGAATGTGAGTCAGGTTACAACAAAGGCACCTACACCACCCCACGTTTACTGCAGCACTATTCACAATAACTAAGCTGTGGAAACAGCCAAGATGTCCCACTACTGACAAATGGATTAAGAAATGTAGTATTTATATGCACTGAAATTTTACTCAGCCACAAAGAAAAATGAAATTTTGTCATTCACAAGTACATGGATGGAACTGAAGAATATCATCTTCAGTGAAGTTAGCCAGGCTCAGAAGGCCAAAAACTGTATGTTCTCCATCATATATGGATTGTAAAACTAAAACAAGTGCAGCAATTATGGGACATAATATTGCTGTGCAAGGGAGGAATATGGCAAGGCATGGAAACCAAATCTTTGAATGAGGTTGATGTGCTCACTGTACAGGAATGAATATAGAAATTTTAAACTGGCCCGGGCCACCATGGGAAATGGACAAGGGAGGAATAAGGAGGACTGGAAGAGGCAAATCAATTGGAGCTGTAATATACATATACATGGGGAACAACACAAGGAAATTCCCTATGTAGCTAGTTTATCTAAAACTAGCAAATCATCATGTCTCTCATTTTATCTTTTATGTTTTTTCTTCTAAAAAATCAGAGAACAGGAAGGCAGAATAGGTGTTTTTTTGGGGGGGTGCTGATAGAGAGAGGCTGGCTCCTGTGGGAGGGAGGTGGTGGGAGGGAAAGGGGTAGGAAGATGAATATGGTGCAAACAATGTTTACACATGTATGTAAATGCAAAAATGATACCTGTTGAAACTGTTCCAGGAATCAGGGGAGGGGGAGGGGAGAAGAGAAGTGGAGGGGGGGAATTCAAGCATGACATATTTGATACACTGTAAGAACCTTTGTAAATGCTACAATGTACCCACACCCAGCACAACAATAAAAAGAAAGAAATTATTGGGTTCCTCTGAGGTTGGATAATAGTATTATAATTATCCTTTTGAAAAAAACTCTTTTATAGTGATACACCGAATAATTTATAGATGAAATGTGAGGCCTATGCTTTGCTGTAAAATAACCCAGAGGAGGTAAGGAATATAAATAAAATATTGGCCATCTGTTGATAACTGATCATTCTTAGAGCTGAGAAAAGGACTCACAGGGACTCGTATACTATTCTCCCAATTTTTGTGTATGTTTGAAATTTCTTTATGTTTCAAGAAACAAAAAACTGATACACCGAATTCATGAACTAACTTATACATACACTCTCTAAAATCTTCTAAAATTACCAGAAAGAGATTTTTAAAGGCATAACTAACAAGAAAGAGAAGACAACAATAACAAAACTTTAGAAGTAAAAAAGAAGATACATGGAGCTACCAATCAAGTGCAATACCACCAAAAACAAACAAATAAACAACACCAAGAACAAAGCAGATAGACAAACATGAACTAACTTGACAAACCTTAATCCCCAGCCAAAACTGGGACAGCCAAAAAAGCAACCCCATTTATACAGACAAAACTTTCACAGCTTAGGAATTGGGCGGGGCGGGGGGCGGGGCTTCCTTCCTTCCCCCTTTCCCCTCCCAAACCCTCTTACCCTGTGGCATGTAAGAACCTCTGGAAGTGATTGTGAAGATGGAACTGAACGCCAAGGAATGGCTGAAAGCAAATTTAAGAAAACAGGCTCTACATATTTTATTCCACTCCACACATCTAGGCAACTCTCCCTTCCCTACTTCCGCAGAAGATGCTTGCTTATGGTCTGAAGAGTGTAAATAGTTCTCTGAGACCAAGGATGTCAGTTATTGTTGAGTGCAGGAACAAAATACTAAAATCAAGAAAATTAAGTAAAAGTCTACAGATTGAAAATAGAGACTTCTTCAACTCATCTCCCAGAATGCTCATAGATGTAAGATCATAGAAGAATTTAAACAATCCAAAAGAAAAGGCTGAAAAATGTCCTCTCATCTAATGAATAGAATCTAACAAGCTTCAAAGACTTCATTCTTTAAATACAAATAGACACCCGAGGATCAGTGTCTAAGCGTGAAAAGCCCTAAGCGTGAAATATGAAAGCCAAAGTGGAAACGTGAAGAAATTTGTAAAATAAACTGAAGTGGAAGATAAGAAAATTTCCCAGAAAGTAAAACAGATAAAGAGAAACATAATGGTAATTCTATGTATCAGCTCACCTGGGATACAATACTAGTATCTGTGCCCAGATTTTTGGTCAAACATTATTCTGCATGCTTCTGAGGAAGGCATTTTTGGGGATGAGATTCATATCAATGGATACTAGCTGGGTTTGATGGCTCACATCTATAACCCCAGCTACTCAGGAGGGAGAGATCTGGAGGATTGTGGTTTGAGGTCTGTCTGGGAAAAAAAATTAGCAAGACCCCATCTCAATCAATAAGCCAGGAATGGTGGCTTGTGTCAGCTACATGGAAAGCCTAAGTAGGAGGATCGTGGTCTGGGACCTTAAATGAAAACAAAAGACCCTACATGAAAAAAATAAACTGAAACCAAAAAAAGGCTGGGGTCCTGACTCAAGTGGTACAGTGCCCTCCTTACAAGCACAAGGCCATGAGTTCAAACTAGTAGCACCAAAAAATAAAAAAAGAAAATTAACATTTGCATCATCTCACGTACTTATGTGATATACAAGTACCTAAAATCTACTCTTTTGGCAAATTTCAAGTGCACAATACAATATTGTGAACTATAGTCCTCAGGCTGTAGATTATTCTATAGAACTAAAAATGTGAACTTGATCTCCATCTCCCTATTTCCCACACATACATCTTTTTTTTTTTTTTTGACAGTCTGGGGTTTGAACTCAGGGTCTCATGCTTGCTAGGTAGGCTCAGTACCACTTGAGCCATTCCACCAGCCCTTTGTGTATGAGTGTATATGTCGGGTTTTTTTTGAGACAGGGTCTCACTTTTTGCCCTGGCTGGCCTCAAACCATTGTCCTCCTGATCTCTGCCTCCCGAGTAGCTTGGGAATACAAGTGTGAGCCACTGGCACCCAGTTCCCCTACACTTTCCATCCCTGGTAAACCCACCTTTCAGCTCTGTTTCTAGTCACAGAAACCAAGTGTGGTTTTATTGATTTCCACATCACTGCAATCACACAGTATTTTCCTTTCTGTGTCTGGATTATTTCACCTAGCATAAATGTGCTTTAGGTTCATCTAAGTTCTACCAAATGGAAGAATTTCTTTTTTAAGGCTAAATAATATTTCATTGTTCTTTATTTATCCATTAATGGACACTTGAGTTATTTCACATCTTGACTACTGTGAACAGAACCTCTTTCCATTTGCTCTGCAAATAAAGAACCAATTCTGGTGCAAATTCCAAATGATTTGCCTATGACCAAGACTACTCTGGTGGTTCATGTCAGCTCCCAAAAATGACATTGAGAATATTATGCCATCCATTTCAGACTTTTGTATTGAACCTGTAATTTGAAGGAAATGTGTCCTAAAATCCAAACAAGTGACTTTTTTTGTTTGTTTTCTGAGACAAGGCCTCATATATAGCCCAGGCTGGTCTTGAACTCACTGAATTGTCCAGGCTAGCCTCAAACTCATGATCCTCCTTCCTCTACTGCACAAATGCTGGGATTACAGACATGCACCCAACTTAAACAAGCAACTTTTAAACAAACTTCCGAAGTATGTTTTGCATCCATATGTAGGGGATGATGGTGCCTATAAGATGAAAGAAATTTCTCCTTAGTTTTATTAATTTACATTAATAATACAAAATAATGGGTTTGCCATTTTTATACATGTATATAATGTGATTTGATCATATTCACCCATCACCCTCTTTTGTCCAGCCATCCTTCCCACTGATCCCTTCCTTTTCCCAAACAGTCCTTTTTAATTTCATGTCCTTTTTCTTGTTTTATCTAGATTGATCATATGAGAAAAAAACTTTTTTTTTGAGTCTGACTTACTTCGTTTATCTGAGGTCTCCATCCGTTTTCCTGCAAATGATGCAATTTTGTTCTTAAATGACTATGAATAATACTTCATTGTGTGTATAAATACCACATTTTCTTTATTCATTCATCTTTTATGGGCACATAGGCTGATTCTAAAAAAGATGAATGAATAAGTAAAATGTGGTATTTATGCACACAGTGGAGTACTATCCAGCCATTTATAGAATGGGCACACAGGCTGATTCTATAACTTGGCTATTGTGAATGGGTATGAATATCTTTATTGTATGTTGACTTAGATTTCTTTAGGTATATACCCAGAATGGTAGAGCAGAACCATATGGTAGCTCTATTTTTAGGGTTTTTTTTTTTTTTCTGGTACTGGGGTTTGAACTCAGGGTCTCACACTTGCTAGGCAGGCACTCTACCACTTGAGCCACTCTGCTAGCCATTTTTTTGTGTTGGGCATTTTTCAAGTTAGGGTCTCACGAACTATTTGCCTGGACTGGCTTTCAACCACGATCCTCCTGATCTCTGCCTCCCAAGTAGCTAGGATTAGAGGCATGAGACATGGGTGCCTGGCATCTTAGTTTTTTGAGGGACCTCTACACTGATTTTTATAATGGTTCATTTCCATTCCCACCAACAATCTATGGAGATTCCTTTTCCCTTGGATCCTTACCAGCATTTGTTTTTTTCTCAGGTGAGGTAGAACCTCAATGTCATTTTGCTTTGTATTTTCTGATGGAAATCATTTCTTCATGTATTCTTTTGGTCACTTGTACTTCTTTTGAGAAATGTTTGCCCATTTCCTTATTGGATCATTTCTTCTTGGGGGGTGTTTAACTTTTTGACTTCTTCATATTCTGGCTATTAATCCCTTGTCCAGTGAATAGCAGGCAAAGATTATCTCCCATTCTGTCAGTTGTCTCTTCATTCCGGTAATTGTTTCCTTTGCTTTGAAGAAGCTTAATTTGATGCAATCTCGAATGACAATTTTTGCTATTATTTCCTTAGTTATTGGAGTCCTATTCAGAAAGGCACTGCCTATGCCTACATCTTGAAGTGTTTTCCTCTAAGTAGTTTCAAAGTGTCAGGTTTTATACAAGTTTTTGAGCCATTTTGAATTGATTTTTGTACATGGTAAGAGAGAAGGATCTAGTTTTAATCTTCTATGTGTGGATATTCTGTTTTCCCAGCACTATTTGTTGAAGAGACTATTGGTTATCCAATGATTTTGGCAACTTTATCAAGAGTCAGGTAGCTGTAGGTATGTGGACTTATTTTGGGTCTTCTATTCTATTCCATTGTTCTATGTCTGCTCTTGTGCCAGTACCATGCTACTGTTGTTACTATGGCTGTATAGCACAATTTGGAATCAGACATTAAGGTACCTCCAGCATTGCTCTATTTCCTCAGCATTTCTTTGACCATTCAGGGTCTTTTGTGTTTGGGTATAAATTTTTGTATTGTCTTTTCTATTTCTGTAAAGAAGGGCATTGGGATTTTGATGGAGATTGCAATGAATTTGTAAATTGCTTTCAATCACATAGTCATTTTCATAATATTATTCTCCTGATCTATGAACATGGGAAAGCTTTCCATCTTCTGCTGTCTTCTTCAATCTCTTCCTTCAGTGTTTTATAGTTTTCACTGTAGAACTATTTCACTCCTTGGTCATGTTTATCCTAGTTTTTATTTTGTTTTGAAGCTATTGTGAACAGGATTGTTTTCCTGATTTCTTTCTTAGCAAGTGTATTATTGGTACATTGAAAAGCTACCAATTTTTGTATGTTGATTTTTGAATCCTGCTACTTTGCTGGATCTAAGAGATTACTGGTGGAGTCTTCAGGAATTTTAACGTATAGGTTCAGATTGTCTATAAATAGAAATGAGTTATACCTTTCATATTTGTATCCCTTTTATTTCTTTTTGTGCTTTATTTCCCTTGCTAGGATTTTTAAGCACTATATTAAACAAGAGTGTTTATGGCAAATACCCTTTTTTCATTCCCATTTTACAAGAAATGTTTTCAGTTTTCCCTCATTCAATGTTGGCTATAGGTTTTTTATATATAGCCTTTATTATGTTGAGAAATGATGTTTCTGTTCCTGGTTTCTTCAGGGTTTTTATCATGAAGAGATGCTAAATTTTGTCAAAGCTCTTTTCTGCATCTATAGAGATGATCATGTGACTTTGTCCTTGATATTTATATGCTGTATTATACTTATTGACTTGTGTATGTTGAAACATCCTTGCATCCCTGAAATGAAACCAACTTTAACATGGAGTATATTGTAATGTGTTGCTGAAATCAGTTTGTATTTTATTGATATTTTTGTATCTATGTTGATCAAGGAAATTTATATATAGTAGTTTTTTTCTGTTGTGTCCTACCTGGTTTGGGTATCAGGGTAATATCCCTTTGTAGAATGAGGTTGGAGGTATTCTTTCCCTTTGTATTTTATGGAATAGTTTGAGGAAAATTGGTGTTAGCTCTTCTTTAAGGCTCTGATAGAATTCAGGTGTGAATCCATCCAGACCTGAACTTTTCTTTGTTGGAAGACTTTTTATTACTGCTTCAATCTCATTGGTTGTAATAGATATGTTTGTGCTTTTATGTTCTCTTGGTTCAACTTTGATAGGTCATACATGTCTAGAAATGTATTCATTTCCAATTTATTGCAGTATAAATTTTCAAAATATTCCCTAATGATCCTTTGGATTTTAATAGTATGTATTCAAATATCCCCTTTTGCTTCTCTAATTTTATTCAGTCTTTTCTTTCTTTTGGTTATTTGGCAAGCATTTGTCAATCTTGTTTATCTTTTCACAGAACGAACTCTTTGTTTCATTGATAATTTGTATTGTCCTTTTATTCTGCATTTCAATCAATTTCTACCCTGATCTTTATTATTTCTTTCTGTGTACTAATTTAGGGTTTGGCTTGTTTTTCTAAGACCTTGAAATGTGCATTTAGGCTATTTCTTTGTGATTTTTATGGTTATGAGTATAACTATAAACTTCCCTCTTAGAACTGCCTTTGCTATATACCAAAAGTTCTGGTAAGATGTGTTTTCATTTTCATTTGATTCCAGGAATTTTATTACTTTCCTCTGTGGTTTCTTCAATAACCTCCCTGATCATTCAAAAGTATATTATTCAATCTTCATGTATTTGTATAGTGTCTGTGATTTCTCTTGCTATTGATGTCTAATTTTAACCCATTATGATCTGATAAGACACAAGAAGTTATTTCAATTTTATTTGTTGAGATTTGCTTTATGGCCTAAAATGTGATATATGTTGGAGAAAACTCCATGGACTGCAGAGACGAGTATATTCCACAGCTGTTGGATGGAATATTCTGTAGATGGATTTAAGTCCATTTGATATATGGTACAGTTTAACTCTGAAGATTATGTAGATAATCTGTTAATAACTGTGGGATATTAAAGTCACACACTATTATTATAGTACCTATCTGTTCCTTTTGCCCAACAGTGTTTGCTTTATGCAGTTGGGTGCGCCAATATTTAATGTATTTATAATTGTTATGTCTTCTTGATGGAGCATTCCCATTATTAATATATAGTGACCTTCTTTATCCCTTACTTTAAGTCTGCTTTGTCAGATACGACGATCACTACCTCTGCTTGCTTTTGGATTCCATTAGCTTGGAATATAATTTTCCATCCTTTTCCTTTCAGTCTGTGTGTGTCTTTGCTAGTAAGGTTTTTTTGTTTGGTTGGTTTTGGTTTTTTTGGTGGTACTAGAGTTTAAATTTAGGGTTTCATACTTGCTAGGCAGGTGCTCTACCACTTGAGCCACAAATCCAGCCCACAGTGAGTTTCTTATAGAGAGAAAATACTTGAATCTTGTTTTTTAATTCATTCATCTAGTCTATCCTCACTGGAAAATTAAGACCATTTACATTTATGGTTATCATTGAGAACTATGTACTAACTTCTCCCTTCTTCATCTTAGAAGTTTGGTGGTCTACTGGGTTAATGATATTTGAGTCTGAGTTTTTCCTATTTCTCATTTGCTTATCTATTCTCCTAGTGAGCTTTATTCTTTCCTAAGCTTCCATGCTTGTGTATATATTTCTTCCTCTTCTATGTATAGTATTTCTATAAGCATTGTCTACAATGCTGGTTTAGTACTAATGAGTTTCTATGGCTTATGCTTATCATGCAGGGTCTTTATTTCTCCTTTGATTTTAAAGGGTAACTTTGCTGGATATAGTAGTCTTGTTTGTAGTACTTTGTTTCAGGTCTTGAACTACATCAGTCCATGATCTCCTGATCTTTAGGGTTTCTTCTGAGAAGTCTGACATTACTCTGATAGGTTTGCCTTTGTAAGTAACTTGATGCTTCTCTATCACAACCATCAGTATTCTTTCTTTGTTCTGTACTCTTGGCACTTTGTGATGTGGAGAGGATCTTTTCTAGCCATGTCTATTTGGGGTTCTAAATGACTCATGTACTTGGATGTCCATTTCTTTCTTTAGGTTTGGGTAATTTTCTGCTATAATTTCATTGAAAAAGTTTTCTATGCCTGAAAACTATAGTCTGAATCTTAGTTCCCTCTTCTATACCACAGATTCATAGGTTTGGTCTCTCAATCATATCCCAGAAGTCTTGGGTGAAGCTTTCCATTGAGTTTATATTTAATTTTTGAGCTTTTCAAGATTTGATTCTTGTTTTTGTTTTTTAGAATCTATCTCTGAATGAAGTTGTTTTTTGTTTGTTTGGAGGGACTGAAGTTTGAATTTACGGCTACATGTTCACAAAGCAGTCATTCTACCACTTAAGCTACACAATTTTTTTTTCTTTTTTTGGCAGTACTGGGGTTTGAACTCAGAACCTCATGCTTGTGAGGCACTCTACCACTTGAGTCATTCCACCAGCCCTTATCCAACTTGTTGAATTTCAAATACATTTTGAATTGACTTCTTCGTCTGTTTTATTCGAATCTTCCTTAAAGTCAGTAATCTTTTCTTTATCATTTTTATATTTACTAATATGTGTATACTTTCTTTGGGCCACCTCTCCTCCAACATCATTTTTAAAACTAAACTTTTGAATTCTTTGTCATTTCAACCAATGTGAGTCAATGCCCTGTATAGCTATCCTTATCTCAACCAGCAAAAACCCTTGTTCCTTCCTATTATTGCTTATACTCTCTCTACAACAAAATTAGAAATAAGGGCAAAATAGTTTCTGCTGGGTATTGAGGGGGGGGAGA
The DNA here is from genome assembly GCF_047511655.1 of Castor canadensis. Taxonomy (NCBI): domain Eukaryota; kingdom Metazoa; phylum Chordata; class Mammalia; order Rodentia; family Castoridae; genus Castor; species Castor canadensis. Next base: position 136,894,716 of record NC_133393.1, read on the forward strand.
GGGAGGGGGCGGAGTGGGTGGTAAGGGAGGGGGTGGGGGCAGTGGGGAGAAATGAACCAATCCTTGTATGCACATATGAATAATAAAAGAAAAATGAAAAAAAAAAAAACCTAAACTTTTTCTACCACTTGAGTCACTCCACCAGCCCTTATCCAACTTGCTGAATTTCAAATACATTTTGAATTGACTTCTTCGTCTGTTTTATTCGAATCTTCCTTAAAGTCAGCAATCTTTTCTTTATCATTTTTATATTTACTAATATGTGTATACTTTCTTTGGGCCACCTCTCCTTCAACAACATTTTTAAAACTAAACTTTTGAATTCTTTGTCATTTCAACCATTGTAATATCTTTGAATTCAGTTATTGAAGAGTTATTAACTTTAGGAATCATGTTACTTTGTTTTTTCATATTTCTTGTGTTTTTAAGTTTTTATTCATGCATCTGTTGAAATGTATATCTCTTCTAGTTTCATTAGGGGTCTTCTTAGGGATCACCCTTCTTTTTAGGGCTCAATATCCAGTACCCACTCAAAAAGGAGGAAAAAAAAAACCTCATCAGCAACAACTCCAAAATAACCAGATATAGAAATATATAATTAAAATCAATTAAAGCCAAATACTACACCACCAATAACCATAGAAAAGAAAATGGGAAAAACAATATAGAACAAAGTATGAAGTTAAAATTTAATTAAAATAAGTGAATACAATAAAGGAAGGGGCAGGGAAAGGGAAAAATAAGGGAGAAGCAACATTAAATAGAAGAAGAATTTGATGAAGAGGAAAAAGCAAGAGATTAAAAAATCTGATTACAAAATAAAGAAAAATATTTAAATAAAATTAGATAAAGAGCAATAAAGCATAAAGCATTTTTAAATAAAATAAAGCTTAAAATACTAAGTATATACTAAAAACAAAAATGTTTTCAGAATTGATAAAGAATTAGAGAAGCTTCTTTCTGAGTCTTCACTACTATACTCTGCTAGGTTGGGGTGAGAAGTGAGTTGGTAGCTGGAGTCTACTGTAATTTCTACTGTCCAAGTTGCTACTGTATGAAGACAGAGGGCCAGACCGGTCAAGGGTCAGTTGTCAGCTTTAGGGCTGCATTCACTTTAGATGCCACACTTGTTTGTGTACTAGAAGCCACTGCTGGCCCCAGTAATTTTTGTGGACTATGGACCAAGGAGGTTTCTACTCACTCCAAAGGCTCCCAGTTTGTGCACCTAGGAATCAAAATGTCCAAACTGAGAGGCATTCCCCAAGTATGTCAAAGAGTGGGGGAAGCAAACAGAACACTGAAATCTAGACTGGAGGGTAAGACATGAGGAAATTGGGCACACTGCCTGCCAAGCAGTCTGTCTCAATACTTTCAGACCCCATTCAACAGTAAACCATCCTGTGGGGTGGAGGAGGAAGCAGAATATAGATTTTGTATATGAATTATACAGAATATTCTGTATATTCTGTATAGGTGTATACAGAATATAGACCCAAGCTCAGAGTTTTCAGTCCCATCTGGCAGCCAACCAGAAGCAACATAGAGGCAGATCTACAGGCTGAAAGATCAGCTGGCCACAGACTTGGAGCCCTCATTCTCCATACTAATCCTCAAGCAGTGGGGCTTGCTCCTCACCACAAAGGACAAGACCATCAACAACATCATCCTTCATTGACTGAGTTCCCTGCTAGTCAGACTTCTTAGGGGATCTGCATCTGACCCTCCCCCTCTCTATCACTTTCCCTTCTAGTGGCCTCCCACTCAGACACTGAGGCAGAGAGTCCCCATGCCCCTGAATTTTAATTGATCCTTATCTTCCCTCTGCTCTCAAGATGGTCCCTGGCTATAGCACTCTTAGATTTGGAGAATGACAAAATGCTGGCTGGCCATACAGAAGTCACTGCAACATCAAATCTCTCACTGGATTTAAGATTTGTGAGAATGGTCCTTTGCTAGGACTGCCATTCTGCCTAGCTGTCACCAGGGCTATCTGGCTTACTTTGCAGTTGTAGCGTCAGCTTTGTTCCCCACTCCCCTGCAGGGAGCAAAGGTTGGAGCTTTAGGCTGTTTCTTACTTTTCTCTGTGTAACCTTTCTGCTTCTCTATGTCACCTTTTTGTGACCATAGATTCTCAATGGTCTTTCTCTCTTTCTCATGGAATTGCCTGTCCTTTGTTACCTTGACTCTCTTTGTTCACAGAAGTGCACAGAAGCATACAGAGGAAGTTTCTAGTCACCATATTATCCAAGAAGCCAACAATTTCACTTATTAGTAGTGATTCCTGAATTGTGAAGAATTAGTGTAAAACTAATCTGTTATCTATATAATTCCCTGAGAGTTAAGGAAGTAATTCATATATTTAATATTCTTCAATATTTATAATGGTTGTACTGCACAAAATTCTGTCTCAAAGGGAGGAATGAAATTTCTCATTGGTCATTTACTATTTGGAAAATATTATTTACTTATCTTTTAGATAAGTAAAATAGTCCTAGAGGACTAGAAAACTTTGAAAGTAGGTCACAGAAGGCACAAAAAAAAAAGAGACTAAAGAGCTCTGAAGATAACTTTGGTCTGTTTTATAAATCTCTCAAGAGTCCAGGTTTACTGCTAGGTTAAATACCTTGACATATAGTAAATCCTAGTTATCCACAGATATATGGTTCCAAGGAGACTGCCACTGAGGAAACACTGCGAATGCTCAAGTTTAGTGCCATAATGTGGATGTTTGATGCTTTTTTTTCCCATAATACTACCCAACTTCCACTAAAGACATGCTGCTTTTCAACAAATCTAAACTTTTTACTTTATCAGTTAAACACATGAACTTTTACCTTGCTTTGGAGGCATCATTTGTTTTTTGAGAAGCAGATTTTCACAAAATTAAGGGGAGGGAAACGGTCAGCAGATAACACAATGACTTAAGCAAAGCTGACAATGTGGGGCTCATTGAGATCTTTGTATCAATCCATGTGCAAAAATTAAAAATTTTTGTCTTTGAAACTGCTTTTCATTTTTATTTATTTTTTACTGCACTTGGTCAAAACAGTGTGTGGTAAGTCTGCTTACTACATACATATTTACCAAAATTGGCAGAGTAATAAAAACAGGTAAGAACATAACTGATAAAAATACTACAAATGCAAATTTACCAGTTTTATTTTAAAACTATAATGTATTAAAAAATGAAAGTGTCTGACTGAACATTGTTACTTTCCTTATATGCAAAATGAGTATAAATCTAGCAAATGTATCCCATTAATAAATTTGAGCAAGGTTTCAGGTTTTTATACGCCATCCTCAAAGGCTAACTAATCATTCTAATTGCTCTGAAGTTACTATTAAACTGTTGAAAGGCACACAAAGGTCTGTGTAAATTTTTCTAGATTTAAATAAAATACATCGTTTCTATTTTTCCATTCACAGCTGTTGAAGAACAACATCTATATTTAGCAAAATAAAATCTTATAGTGTATTCAAATTTTAAAAGCAGCACACTATCAGCTATACTAGTACTTAGAACAAGAAAAGGAACCACTTCAGTTACAAACATTAGACAGTCTCAAGACAGAGGTCTGAACTAAGCCTTTAAAGATGGGTAGGAAGAAGAGAAAGGAGGGTGGAAAGGAGTTCTGAAGCTTGGTGCAGTGGCACACACCAGTCATTCCAGCTACACAGAGAAGCAGCCAGGCCACAAAGCAAGACCCTTTCTCAAAAATAGCCAACATAAAAATGGCCGGCACAGTGGCTCAAGTGGTAGTGTGCCTGCATAGCAAACATGAAGCTCTGAGTTCAATCCCCAGTACTGCCAAAAAATACATATATTTTTTCATTTTTTCATTACATAAGCACTCTTAAAAACATCTATCAACAACAGCTACATGAAGATCAAGTAGTTTAGCTCTCCTTATAAATGAGAGAACTTAATTAAGCCAGAGAGATCAAACAACTAATTACTGGCACTGATGATGAAAATGATGATAATGACAGTGATGGTGATATTAGTAAGATGTTAAATCATGGTGAGCATTATCTCATTTAATACTTACAGCAATGCTAAGCGTATCATAGTATCTTATTTTTTAAATTGAGAAAACTAAGATTTAAAAAAGAATAAGAAACTTGGACAAAGTCACACAGCAAATAAATAGCACTACTGGGATTCAAAAAACAGACTAACTCAAAAACCTATTCAGTTAAGCACTAAACTACCCATCTTGTAGTTAAGAGTAGAACTTAATTCATCTGAATCTTATCTTAGTCTAAAGTTTTATTTCTCTTCTAGCCATCTGTTAATTCCCTTATAGCCATCTGCTAAATTTAGTGGCATATGTGTTTAAATAGAAATTTAATACATACTTCATTTATTTTCTTGTATATTCAATTTTCTGATTCCCCTAAATGTCTAATGTTATATATTACAAATCCATCTCTAGATATAAAATAAACTCTTTGCATAAACATAATATATATTAGGTAAAATAATTAACTATAGTATTCATTTTATCAATATTAGCATTTTAAAATAAATTATATGCATATAATTCATCTCCAGAGAATAAAAATCACTGCACTTTTTTATATTCTTTCAGACTTCATTGTCCTAAAATCAGGATTATTTATAGATAATATAAAGATGTCAAACTAGTACCACTTAAAAGTTCCACTTTAAGAAATAAGTAAGAATGCATAAGTAAACAATGATAATGTTCTTGCTACTTACAATCTGTCCTCAGAGAATTTCAAAGCACTTTACAAATCATAACAGTTTTAAAATGCTTCCTGGGCATGGGTTGGTAAAGCAAAGTATAGTAAAAATGAATGCTAATTTTTAAAAATCTTCAATATGTACCTCCACGTACACAATAACAAAAATATTTAACATCAACTAGAGACCTATAATATGTAGAACATTTTCAACCTTTACCATAATTCTGAAAGGCAAGCAGAGAATATTATCCTCATCTAAGTCAAAGGAGAACTGTGATTAGTAATGAATACCTGTCTTGGCCAAAAATCACAGTAACCAAGAGGTAAAATCAGGATTAGAACACTGGTCTCTGACTCCTGGGTCTTTATTTCTTATATAACAAATGTTCAGTTAATATTTGACAAATGAATACATGCAATGCATAAGTCAGAACTCTTCGGAAGGAAATGGTGAATCTCTAAATTCCAGCCCATACTTCAACACTGTAACTTTATTCCTCTGTTCTTTTCATTTCAGAATAAGGCTTCTCCCTCTAAAAGTATACTTAGTTTCTAAAAACAAAATTATCTTTGATCTGATAAACAGTCAATAGACAAAATCGGTAATATTCTTCTAGCTAAAAATCACAAATTAAAAACCAAATGTTTATTCTTAGAAATTATCTTATACCAGGAAAACCATGCTTTAAGCTTTAATTCTTATTCATAGCATAGCTAGGAAACAATCACTATATAGGCTATACACAATTGCAATTAATGGAATCATTTATACTAAGAAGGAAGAAAAAATTCCCAACATTCATTCCACCCATGATTTTGCATCTATTAAAGTAGAAAAATATTACCATATTCTCACAAGTGTCAGTCTGGGCTGTCAAACTTCACATTTAGCAATTATCTTGATGCCAGCTGTCCCCACAATTTCATTCCAAATTTAATATGTCCTAGAAAATATTACATTTCAAAATTTCAAGTAATTTGCAAAAGATAGTGACAAGAAGAGATGTCCTCTGTAGAAAAGGCTTGTGCAGCCTCTCAGCACTCTAAGAGATAGAATCCTGTGGTGGACATTAGTTTTTCTGTACCCTCCCTCTAAATTATTCCAGATCATCTGGTATGGCCCCTAATTACTGTTTGTATAACACCCCTTCCCCCACTTTCAGTGCATGTGGAATGAATGGGGTCTTCTCACATGGCTCACAAGCTTGAAATGAACAAAAGATGTCTGATACCAACATCAGTACTTTGTACTACACCACGCTATTACTGTAGACATGCACAATTTGGTCCATCTACCACAGAATTCCCTTCTCATAACACGGCAATTAATGGTGGGGACTCTATAATCAGGCTTCCTGGGCATGACACCTGTTTCCACAACTTAATACCTATGCAACTTAACCCAGTTACTTAACTCCTCCAAACCTCACTTTCCTCACCTATAAAATAACTTATTCGCATACGTAACAAATATTTATTGAACACTTACTCTGTTCTAGGCATTATGCAGGTTGATGGGATTAGAACAGAGAATAAGATAAAAAAGGTCAATATGTTAATGAAATGCATTCATTACAGTGAGTCAGACAATAAACAAGAGAAGTGGCAGGTTATGAAAAATGCCATAAAATAGTGGATGGGATAGTAAAAGAGTAAAATTGAGATAGTAAAAGAGTAAAAAAGTATGAGATAGTAAAATAGTTAAAAAAAAAAACACTTTTCAGAATATTCAAGATAAAGCCTCTCTGAGAAAGTGACATCTGAGCTGAAATATAAAGGTTAAGAGTAAATAAACTGCTCGGAGAACTGGAAGGTCATTTCAGGAAGAGGGAAGGCCAGAGACAGAAAAGAGCTAGTCATGAAAGGGACATCTAGAGTGCTGGAGGAGTGGCTCTGGTGGCACTTGTCTACCAAGCCCAGCAAGCATGAGGCCCCAAGTTCAAGCCCCAGTGTCGCGTAAGAACTGAAAGAAAGAGATGAATGGGAGATCCATGTAACGGAAGCACAGTGAGCATAAAGAGGAGCAAGAACACATAATGATACTGAAAAGCTGAACCGGAGCTAGACCATGCTGGGCCTATGAGTGCAGGAAGGAATTAGATTTCATTTCAGGAGCAATTCAAATCCACTCAAGTGCTTTATTTAAAATTTTACATTTTTTGGGCTGAAAGAGTGGCTCAAGCAGTAGAACACCTGCCTAACAAATGTGAAGCACTGAGTTCAAACCCCAGTACCACCAAAAAAATTTTTATCTCCAATGTTTTGCTACTGTGTAGAAAATGGACATGGAAAAGAATTAACTGTTCAAAACAGATAAATGGATGCAAGGAAAGAGAAAGGAGAAAAAGAATCAGGGATAATTCTGAGTTATTTGACTTGAGTAATTTGTGCTTTCATGTGTGTGTGGTACTGGGGTTTGAAATCAGGGTCTCATACTTGCTAGGCAGGCATTCTACCACTTGAGCCACTCCACCACCCTGTTTTGTGTTGAGTATTTTTGAGATAGGGTCTCACAAACTATTTGTCCTGGGCTGGCTTCAAGCAGAGATTCCGATGATTTCTGCCTACTAAGTAGCTAGGATTACAGGTATTAGCCACCAGCACCTGGCAAGCAATTGTGTAAATTGTGATCTATAGACTGAGAGTGGACAGACTAGGTCATGTTCAAGATTACATTTGCAATGCCCATCAGACTATCTCAAAATAACTTATAGATATTAAATGAGATAATCTATGTAAGAAGCATTTTTTTTTTTGGTGGTACTGGCTTCGAAACATAATTCTCCTGATCTCTGCCTCCTGAGTCGCTAGGATTATAGGCGTGAGCCATCAGTGCCCAGCTAGAAGCACAATGTCTAACAAAATTAACCATAAATGCTAGTTATTATTATTGTTCTGAGAAATAAAGGAAAACTCCCCTCGTCCACACATTTGGTTTTAGTAGTAACCCTTCTATCTTGTTCCACAGCCTAATTACAGGGTTGAACACCTCATCTAGATTCAATCAGTTTCACATTCTCCTTCAGTAGTGGATGGTCCTGGACTCCAGCTATACCAAGAGAATTCTTCCCTAAGACTTTTTAAATAAGAGCTGAAAGGGAATTTCCCTTTCATCTTCAGTAGGGAGCCTGTAAGCGCAAAGGGTACAGATGGTATTAATTCTGCTTGTAGGAAAAAAGCCAACTGCAATTGGAGGGAATAAAGTTGACACACAGAGAAAAGAAGAGATGAGAGATAGAATCCTAGAGATAGAGAGCTCCTATTTCCAGTAATTCTAGAGAACTATCTAATAGAAACATAAACAAGCCACAAACACAGCCATATTAAAAAGAAGTAAAAATAAATAGGTAAAATTAACTTTAACAGTATATTTATTTAATCCAATACAACCCAAAATAATATCATGGCAATATGTATTCAATACAAAAAACTGTTAATGAGATAAAGTACATTATTTTTGTCTACTAAGTCTTCAAAATCCAGTGTATATTTTACACTTCCAACAAATCTGAATTCAGACTAGCCTTATATCAGGTAACCAACAGCCACATACAGCTAAGTGACTACTGTACTGGGCAATGCTTCTTTAAAGGCCCTTTTCACGCTGTAAGGATTTTAGGATTATACTAACTTTCTGCCACCTAAAGAGTCCTTAGTTTAGCTAAAAACATTATTTGTTCCATTTACATCTCGAGGCACTAATTTTTTTAAGTTTTAAAAAACATTTTGTTTATTCCATCTGTATCTTGAGACACTTTTCTAAAAGTCACAAAGTCACAGATTTTAGCCTGAAATTTGATTCAGCAATTCTTAGTACATGAACTATCTCTTATTTTCCTACTTGAGTGCCAGTTTCCACTACACACACACACACACACACACTCTCTCTCTCTCTCTCACTCTCTCTCTCTCTCTCTCTCTCTCTCTCTCTGCAGTTAAGGCTCAGTAGACCAGTCTTGGTTGCACGAGAGATCACCAGGGATCTTTTAACACAAAATCAAAGGCCCTGAATTAGCTGCACTGAGGGGGATTCTGGGGCTCTATTTTAAAAATACTCTCCTCATAATTCTGATATGTATCCAGAGTCAAAACTACTAAATTAGATCTTTTACTAAAACTAAATAGTCATTTTTGTCCCTTCTTCAGCTGCAAGTAGATCCTGTCATATTTACTGAAGTATATGCTGCATTCCCTTTGTATATTTAGTTCTTAGCCTACTAAACCTGTTTTTTCAGCTAAACAGCTTCAATTTAATTGGCTTAACTCATAACCAGGGTCCATGAAAGGGAGTGGAAGTTTGGTCAAAGGATAATTTAAGCAGAGCTGGTTGTGTAGCTCAGCGGTAAAACACATGCTTAACATGTTCAAGGCCCTGGGCTTGATCCCCAGCACTGGAAAAAAAAATAAGCATTAAAAATGCCAATTGATTTTTCCTGAACAAAGTTACAGGAAAGAAATTCTAAGTCTATGGGCAAAATGGAAGCAGACATAGCACAGTAGTGTTCATGAATGCCTCTTGGTTCCTTGCCTATATATTCATTCCTTCTTCCCTTCCACATATACACACAAAAGTCAGCAATGGCTAGGGTCATAACAAAATATCATAAACTAGGGGGCTTAAAGCACAAAAATTTAATTTCTCGTAATTCCAGAGGCTCGAAGTTCTAGATCAAGGCATTTAAAGGGTTAGTTTGTTCTTAGGCCTTGAAACCTAGCTTCCAGATAGCTATGTTCTTCCTGTGTCTTCACATGGTTTTCCCATTGTTCTTGTCAATGTCCTAATCTCTTCTTATAAGGACACAAATCATATTGGATTAAGGTACAACCTAATGACCTCATTTTAACTTAATCATCACTTTAAAGACCCTATCTCTAAATATAGTCACCTCCTGAGGTACTAAGGGTTAGGATATCAGCAATAAGAATTTAGGTCAACACTATTCAGTCCATAACAAGTAGTACCTTCTACTTATCTACTCTGACAGATAATAAGAAAAATTCTAAGAGGTAATATTTTATCTAAGAGGCACATAAAACCTGAAAGATCCACAGCAATAGTTTCAAACACTAGCATTCAATAGAATCAGTTACTGGATATGTTAAAATTGTTTGCTCTGGCCACTTCAGAAATTCTTAGGAGTAGACCACACATCTGTATTTTTTCATCAAGCATCTTGGGAATTATGGAATATATCCAAGATTGAGGACCACTGACTGAAAGCTAAAATGATCAATTCCAAATACTTGTTTGTAGCCTGGGATGGCCTAGTCTGGTCTTGACAAAGTTCAACTGAAGGGCATGTCAACCCAGGCAGCTAGAAATGAGTCTGAACCAATAATACTGGCAGGGAGAGGGAGGTATGGACCCTCAGGTCCAGTTATCTGTACCATTACATTTGCCTCACCATCATTAAGTCTGTCATTCAGACTTCACTCTAATGCCACACTACTCTTTGTGACTTTTGTCCAAATAAGGCGTTTCTAAAAAAGTAATATACAATAAGATATTTTTTAGAAGGTTGGTTCTAATCACAAATGATGATCATTTGTTTCATACATACTCTAACTCCTGTCTACAGGATAAAACTTTAGTTATTTATTCATTTAGTTACTCATTTATCAATGAAGTCAAAGAACTGAAGGCTATATCCGTCCCATCTCTTCTTCTTTAAGCTGCCTCTGAGACAGGCTCACACACATTGCTCTCTAGTCTTGAACTTGATTAGTAATATCTGCATAATTATATTTTATTCTTTTATTACATAATACTGGATTCAAAATAAAACTTGGTGAAGTAATCTGGTACAACTGATTTTTAAAGTAACACAGTGGCTCATGCTTGCAATCCTAGCTACTTGGGAGGCAGAGATTGGGAGGACTGCAATTCAAAACCAGCCCAGGTGAAAAATTCAAGAGACTTCATCTCAACCAATAAAAGTTAGGCATGGTAGTGCACACCCATCATTCCAGCTACATGAAAAGCATAAATAGGAGGATCGTGGTCCAGGCTGGCCCAGGCATAAAGTAAGTCCCTATTTGAAAAACAACTAAAGCAAAAAAGGCTGAAGGTATGGCTCAAGTGGTAGACTGCCTGCCTAACAAGTGCAATGCCCTGACCATAGAAGCACCAAAAAATAAATAAATAAAAATAACACATTTTATTTTTGTATTTTCTTCTCCATAAACTTCCCAATTCTATCTCTGCCCTTCCGTTCTCTGGCCACAAACAGTGCCAGGAATGTGGAATATAACAATAAATAAAATATAGTTCCTGCCCTTCAGGAAAATGTCTAGGGAGAAAAAAAGATGCATAAACAAATAATCCCAAGGGAGTGTGCTGTACAAGGTGCTATAAAGCACAGAGAAGGAAGCTAGTAATGCCTGAAGAGACAGCTTATAGATACAGATTGAAAGTATCCAAGAGAAAGCATAAAAGCAAGAAAACACAAGGAATCGTTAGGGAACACAGAATGCCTTTTGCCTGTTAACAGAAGGTTCATAGGTATGGAAATTACGATGGGTCTTCTACGTGATGCTAAACAATGAATGCATGAACCTCTCATGGAAAGTCACAATTTATTTAAGTGTCATGATAGCCATGCTTACTTTTCCGTAGGTCAAAAATTTTCCTGAAGTTGGCTTCTGGTCCCTCTTCTCCAAGCTGCAATGCTTCTCCAAAGTCCTTATCCTTGCTACCACACTCCCATACTGTCTGTGCTACAGCAATCAGAAGTACTTAGAGGTCTCAATATATTACATCATCTCACTGGCTGCTAATGTCAAAAGCATGAATTGACAAATGTTTAAAGGTGGACTAGACCAGTGATAGCAACTCTATAGTAAAGTTCCCAACAATTAACAAGAGAAACAAGAGCTGGGTGTGGTCACATATGCTTTAATCCTAGCACCCCCAAGGCTGAGGCAGGAGGATCTTGAGTTCAAGGTCAGTCTGGGCTATACATTGAGTCCCTGCCTAAAAATAAATAAACAAAAGATAGAAAGAATGAGAGAGAGAGAAAGAGAGAGAGAAATAATCCTGGATTATTTCTGTCCTCTAAATTTTATTATTTGCTATTCCAGCTGCTTCACTGATATGTGTAACATGTTCTTCATAAATAGAATTTGGTACATCTTCATAACAACCAACAGGGAGAGACACTATTGTGCTTCCCAATGGAAGTTGAATGAAAAATGATAGCATTTAAAATGATGCTCTTTGTTGTTTCTGTGTTGTTTTTACATGCTTCTTTTGAAATCAGACTTTAGTTTTAATAAGGATGAAGCATTCCTTTTGCTTTAATGCCACCTAGAAATAATCTCTTCCTTTCAGAAAGTCTTTTGAAAAATAAACTTTTAAAATCTGCCCAGGTCTGATACAAACCTTGTTTAGTTAATATGATGTTAGCCTTAAAGTTCACTCAAAAGAGTAGGAAATAAAGCAACATAATAGCAAATCACAGAAACTTAAATGTGAAAGGACTTAAAGAGGCAATGTACTGGTGTGGTCAAAAAATTATGGCCCTGTTGAAGTTCAGAGTGACAAGGCTTGCTAGTACTGACCACCATTCTAGGTGGGAAACAGCAAATGGGAGTGGAATCATAGCCCTGAGAGTTGAAATTAGTGTCAATGTTGCTCTCCCCAAATCATTTTGAAAAGGGAATAGAAATGAAAATTATGTAATTCAATGCAGAATTATTAAATTCCTGGAGAATTTATTTTTTGCTTATTCTTTATCTACTAGGTTAAGGGTAAAATATGTGCTAATTATCGAAAATCTTAGCAATCACTACCAAATTGATTAAGGTATGAGTCAATAAATTTGTCCAAGTCTTTGAGTTGTTAAAGAGCCAGTATCAACCTCTTACTCCTTGCAGGCATAGCCTCCCTAATACATAATCATCCAGTTTCTACTGAAATATTATGTTTTTATCATATATACTTAACATGTACAACATGCTGTTTTGATATACATATACATAATGAAATATTTGCTACAGCCAAGCAAATTAATATAACCATCACTTCATTTTAGCTATCTTCCCCCCTTTGGTGGTAAGAGCAGTTAAAATCTATTTTTAGCAAATTTCCAGAATACGATATTAATTGTAATCCTCATCCTATACATTAGATCTCTGTTTATCTTACAGAACTGTAACTTTGTACATTTTGACATCCATCTTCCCACCTCTCTCCCCAGCCTCTGCTAAACACCACTGTACTCTATGTCTATGTATTTGACTTTTCTTTTTTGATTTCACATATGAGATCATGAAGGATTTTTATTTTGTCTAATTTTACTCAACATAATGTCACACAGTTCATCCATGTTGTCACAAATGACACCTCCTCTTTAAATACTTTTTCAACATCCCATTATGTGCATACACAATTTCTTTCTTCATTCATTCATCTCCAATCCATAGGCTGCCTTTTCCTTTCATTTATTATTTCCTATATGCTATACAGAAGCCTTTTAGTTTGATGTGATCCCACTTGTATATTTTTGCTTTTATTGCCTGAGGTTTTGGTGTAATAGGAAAAAAAAATCATTGCAAAGGCCAATGGCAAGGAGCTTTCCTGTTTTCCTCCAGGACTTTTATGGTTCCTGTTGTTATATCTTTTATTCATTTTGAGTTAATTTTTCTGTACGGTGTAAGACAAGGACACATTTTTATTCTGCTGTATGTGGAGATCTAGTTTTTAAAACACCACTTATGGAAGAGGCTACACTCTTCCCATTGTATCTTCTTGTTGCCCCTGTTGAGAATTAGTTGACCATATATACTTCATCTATTTTGGGCTATCTATTATGTTCCACTGATCTACATCTGTTTTAATGCCAGTTCCACACAGTTTTGATTACTGCAGATTTGTAATATAATTTGAAGTCAAGGAAGTGTGACCTTCAACTTTGTTTTACATTCTGAAGACTGTTTTGATTATTTGGGGTCTTTTATGTTTCCAAAGATTTTTTTTTCCATTTCTATGAAACATTACCTTTAAATATTCTTATGTCTTAGCTGTCTTTCTTTTTTCTTTCTCTTGCTTTCCTTCTTTTTTCTTTCTTCTAAGCTTCTCATTCTAGATCACAATTGGGTAATATTCAGTACATGGAGATAGTGACAGATGATGGGGCAGATGACTCAGGTTGTAATTATAATCCCTTACAAAAGTACAGAATTCTTCTGTCTACTTAGAATAAATTGAATTTACTCATCTTCCAACCCAAACACAGGGATATATAATCCTGTATGATGTAAGAAGACCCAAATAATAGGATATTATTTGGATTTAAAAAGGAAAAAAAAGTATTAATTCATTCAACAACATCAATAAATTCTGACAACATACTAAGTGAAAGAAGTCATAAAAGACCACATATTATATGGTTCCATTTATGTAAAACATCCAGAATAAGCAAATTTATTAAAACAAAGTAGATTAGTGATTTCATAGAGCTTTAGGATTGGGGTGAATGGGTTGACTGGTAATATCTCCATGGGCATCTTTTAGGAAGTGATGAACATATTCTAAAATTCTAGCATGTGATGGTGACATTACAACTCTATGACTATATCAAAAACATTGATCTAAACAGTTCAGATGGATCAACTTTATGGTATGAGAATACCTTAATAAAGCTGTTTTTTAAAAAATACATCTATTGCACCAGCCTACACACTCATACATGATACGTATGTACTTATACATATGTACTAATTTACAGTGAGCTCTAAGTTATAAACTGCACTTCATTCACCAAAATTTTAAAACTCAAAATTTCTTTTTATTATTGTTATACTGGGGGTAGGTATGTTGTGACATTTACAAAAAGTTCTTTATATCCTAGTTAAATTCACTCCTCCATCATTCTCCCTATCCCCTCTCCTCCCATTCTAGAATAATTTCAGCAGGCCTCATTTTTCCATTTATATACATGTGCACATAATATTTCTACCATAACTCATCCTCCTACTCCCTTTCATTGTATCCTCCCCCCAAAACTCAAAATTTCTGACTATCTTGATTGTATGAAGATGATAACAATAATAAACAACAATACCAAGTATTCATTGAGTGCCTCCTATATGTCAACTAGTGTGCTAAAAATACCCAATTTCACTTCATCCATATAAAGTCTCAAGAAGGTAGATTCTATTATGACCCATTTAATGTATTATTTCTTTTAGTCCTTACAACATAAACTATTGACTTCCTTAATTTACATATAAGGAAGTAACTGACACTTAAGGAGGAAAAATACATCACCCTGCCTGACAGCAAATGTGCTTTAAACCTAGCATCACTGGACTATGCTGCTACTCCAGCAATTCCTCTGTATGGGCAATTGAGTCTCAGTGAACTAAAAGAATCTCACATTACTTTTGCAGACTTGCACCTGATAGAGTAAGAAAAATCCCACAACCAAAAGCCAAAAACTAGACTCCAGTCTGAATCATAATAATAACTGAGCAGGCCAGTCAAATTCTAAACCTCTCATCTACAAAGGTACAAACTGGAACACAATTTTTCACAGTCCTATTGGCTTAAAAATCTAACTAGTTCAAGAAACAATTATTTAAAACTCTGAGTCTTCTGCCCAAAAAGAACTCTACCAAAAGAAATGGTTTCTTTTTATTCTTCACTGTGTCTTTGTGAATGTTATTGTTACTAGGCTGGAAAATAGTAAGTAAAACTGGAAAGTGAAAGCATAATTAACATTTACTTATGAAGTTAGACACCATGCTTTAATAATATACAACATAATTATTTGTTAACTTTTTAGTATGAAAATTTTTAAACAAATTCAAAGTGGACAGAATACTGTATTAAACACTAACATACTCAAAATCAGCAACTCACAGTTGTTTATTCATCCAACCTTCTGCTTTTTTTTTTTTTTTTTGGCAGTACTGGAGTTTGAACTTATACTCCCTAGGCAGGGGCTCTATCATCTGAGTTACACTGTCAGCCCTTTTTTGCTTTAATTATTTGTCAGATAGAATCTCTTATTTTTGCCTAGGGCCAACCTCAGACCATGTTTTTCCTAACTATGCCTCCCACACAGCTGGGATTACAGCCACATATCACCAGTCCTACTTATTTGTTGAGCTGGGATCTTGCTAACTTCTTGCCCTCGCATCATTTCTTCAAATATTTCAGTGCACATGGCTGAAAGATAACATTCCCTTCTTAAAAGTATAAAACCACAATACCATTATCATTCTTAAAAGTATTAGCAAAATCTTACATGACTTAAATAAACTGAGATCAATTTAAATATATGACAATAAGTTGTAAAGATGTAAGTATTTTATCTAAGTATTTAAATAAAGAAACATAGGCATATTAAAATTTTAAAGAGTTTGAATATTCAGTAATTCACAAACTGGACACACCAGATTGCAAGTGGTTCAGGCTCCACCAAGGGGGCATGAGAACAAAGCATTTATGAGGTGTTCACAAAGCAACACAAATAAAATGTTCCACAGGTTAAGGAGCAAAGTCCCATGTGGCATTCAGCTAGCAGTTTCTGATAGGTAAGGTCTCTAGTTAGAAATTAGTTAGTGGTTTCTGATTGGTTAAGCTTAAGTTTCATTTTACTGTCTGCATTGATTTGGGTTTCAGTTTGCTTATGGACCCAAGCCAATGGAGCCATCTCAGTCTAATGTCCTCCAATTAATATATTTAACACTGGAAATTTTTCTTTTGCTTATTAATTCTATCTATATATTCAAAAGTTCTATCACTATTGCTTCTATTTTAATGTTATCATTTATATAATTAGTCTCTATTCACTAAATGTCATATGGCAATATATCAGATGTATCTGCAAAAAATACAGATGTAAACATTCTACATATACTGAGCTTACTGGATTTTAGTTACTCATTGAGAGCATGTCTGGGTATCAAAAAGAAATTAAATTAGTTAGGCATGAAGTATTTGTAATTAACCTTTGTTATCTTCTACAGTTCAATTATTGTTCACTTGGTGACACCAAGTGACTACTTTTTTAATTATGCCAGCTATTATTCTCCAACTACATATATCATTCAGCTGAAGTACTGATTTAAACTTTTTCATTCTGTGACCCTTATTTTTATAATTCTATATAAATATTTTGTTACTATCATATGCACTCATTTTCAGTCCTTCCCTAACTTGTCTTGACCTCCAAAAAAAAAAGCTTCAAAAAGGTAAAATTACTGATCCCTGATTCTTGCCTTCAGCACTTTGCCTTGAAATGTAACTTTTAAAAATTAATTTCATTTCTTCAATCTGGGTAATAAAATAATGATGAAATCAAACAGAAGCAGAAAGCAAATAATTTTTTTAAACTCTGTGTTTTAAATTTATATCGTTTCACTACCTCAATAGACATTTTCTCTGAAAAAGGTTATAATTACCATTTGTACCATAATAAGGATTTTCCTGAGGTACAAGAAACCCATAAATGACATAGTTTCTTTTGAAACAGAAAATAATAGAAATTTTAATCTTCCTTCATCATGCCAACAAGAAATAAAATATTACAAACAGTGAGGTAAACAGGTTAATTTGAAATAGATTCACTGCAGGAGCTAAATGCTGGATTGAGATCATCAAGGCTAAATAAAGGCCAGTCATCATCTCATTGTTATAAGTCAATAATAAGTCAGAGCTTATAAGAATAACTCATTTAACAAAACAGATACATTTCAGAAAGATGGGAAAGTCTGGAGATTTTCAAAAATCAAATCATTATAAGAGTTCATTAGCAAAAGATATCCTAAAATTCTTTCATACTTGTAAAGAAAACAAGATATAAGAAAACTATGATTAATTACCAATAAAAATAATATTTATTGAGCATTATGTGCTAGTTTCTGTTTTCTTGCTTTTTATCTGTACTCTTCATAACAAATTCTGTCAGGCCATGCATGAAAACCTGTCAATGCCCACACCATATCCATTTAATTTATTTGTGGACAGTCATTCTGACACTGAAGGCTTCCCATATAAGGACCCATAGCTCTTTCCCCTTGTCCTCCCTGTTCTCCCTGGGATCATCTTGCAAATGATCCCCGGCCTTATCATAAGGCCATATCATAAGACCTTATCTCAAGGTCTGCTTTAGGGAAAAACTAAAACTGTTGGTAATAAAAGTGGCACTGAAAAGCAGATCCTTTTCAGTGAAATCTGGAACTACATCACTTGCTGGCCAGTGATAGCAAGAATCTAATTTCTAATGATAAATTAGAGGAGACAGCCTATAACATGTCATGTAGGACAATGACTGAAACTTGTACCTGTAGTAGATCATAGTGTGTTACAGGAAGAACGGAAAATGTACAAGCTTACACAATGGTTCTAATACTTGAAAGTCACTGGGTAGTCATAATTATAAAGATTTTGGAGTATTGGTTAACTACTTTAGAAGCTTTGAAGAATGAGAATGACAGCTCAGATGAACCATCTCTAAATTCAGAGCATAGTATACAACCAGAAAAACACCTTGTCATATTTAAAGTGACTCTTATCTTCTGCATCCAGAGTTTAGATTATATTGAAGTCAGGACTAAGATTTTTGTTAAGAAGCTAAACTACAAAGAAGACTAAATGCACAGACCCAGCAGCAACTCTATCAGGGTTCTGATAGGGACAGAGGAGGATAGTGATGCCTGAAATTGTGAAAATTTGGTGGGTCTACAAGAGAACGCTGAACCCTCAAATTTTGCTGAACACTCTAGGCTGACAAAATCTACTCCCTTTCCCTTCCTAAAGGGAAGCCACCTCCATTTACCTGGAGGTCTTGGAAAAGATACCACTGAGGAGAATACTCTCCTTAAGATCTGCCCTGCTTCTCCTCATTGTCTCTAGACCAAAAACTAGGGTCACATCCTACTCGCAATAGTTTCAACTGTGAAGTACAGTCCCTGCTTGGAGAAGAAATAGCTTACTCATCAAAAAAGCTGCCCAGCCTGTCAGACATGTATCACTAGGAACTCAGAGCACACATATGAAAGGGGTCTTGAGGGTACTAGACTGAGGTGTGAGGAAAGAAATCTAGATAGAGAAGAGTATGTTAATATGGAGGAACTCTGTTATGTATCAGAATTTAACTTCTAGCAAGGAAATCCTAAGTAGGTCCTAAAACACATGAGATCATAGTGTATGATCTTTTTGATATGCTGTTAAATTCAGTTTAAAATTATTTTATTGAGGATTTTTGCATTTATGTTCATTAAAGAGATTGGCCCGAAATTCTTTTTTGGTTATGTCTTTGTCCAGTTTTGGGATGAATGTAATACTGGCTTCATAGAATGAGTTTGGCAGTGCTCCTTCCCTTTCTAGTTCATGGAAACGTTTTAGGAGTACAGGTATTAGTTCTTCTTTAAAGGTCTGGGTAGTTTTCAGCAGAGAATCCATCAGATCCTGGACTTTTCTGTTTTGGGAGACTTTTTTTTTTTAATTTTTATTTTATTCATATGTGCATGCAATGTTTGGGTCATTTCTCCCCGCTTCCCCCACCCCCTCCCTTACTCACTCCCCCGCTCCCTCCCTTACCCCCCCTTACCCCTCGCTACCAGGAAGAAACTATTCTGCCCTTATCTCTAATTTTGTTGAAGAGAGAGTATAAGCAATAATAGGAAGGACCGAGGGTTTTTGCTAGTTGAGATAAGGATAGCTATACAGGGAGTTGACTCGCACTGATTTCTTGTGCGTGTGTGTTACCTTCTAAGTTAATTCTTCTTGATCTTCTTTTCTCTAGTTCCTGGTCCCTTTCTCCTATTGGCCTCAGTTGCTTTAAAGTATCTGCTTTAGTTTCTCTGTGTTGAGGGCAACAAATGCTATCTAGTTTTTTGGGTGTCTTACGTATTGAGAGACTCTTTATTACTGCTTCAATTTCATTATGTGTTATAGATCTGTTAAAGTGATTAATATCCTCTTGGTTCAATTTTAGATGGTCATATGTATCTAGAAATTTGTCCGTTTCTTGATTTTCCGTTTCTAGATTTTCCAATTTTTTTGATTTGTCCGTTTTCTTGATTTGTCTGTTTCTAGATTTTCCAATTTTTTTAAATGTAAGTTTTCAAAGTAGTCCCTAATGATTCCCTGGATTTCCTTGGTGTTTGTTATTATCTCCCCCCTTTTCATTTCTGATTTTATTAATTTGGGTCTTTGCCCTCCTCATTTTAGTCAAATTTGCTAGGGGTTTATCAATCTTCATTTTTTTTCAAAGAACCAGTCTTTCGTTTCCTTGATTCTTTCTATGTTTTTTTTTAATCTCTATTTCGTTGATTTCTGCCCTCATTTTTTATTATTTCTCTCCTGCTTGTTTCTCTTCTTAGCTTGTTATTGTTATTCTAGGAGTCTGAGATGTAGCATTAGGTTGTTTATTTGAGATCTTTCTGTGTTTTTAATATATGCTCTCATGGCTATGAACGTTCCTCTTAGGACTGCCTTTGCTGTGTCCCATAGGTTCTGATAGGTTGTGTTTTCATTTTCATTAACTTCCAGGAACATTTTTATTTCCTCCCTTATTTCTTCTATGACCCACTGATCATTGAGCCTCCAACTGTTGTTGTTCAGCCTCCAATTGTTTAAGTATTTTCTGCTGTGTGTACTATATTGTGGTCAGTCAAGTCAGCTTCATCCCAGAGATGTAAGGATGGTTCAACATACTCAAATCATTAAATGTAATACAGCATATTAACAGAAGTAAAGACAAAAATCACTTGATCATCTCAATAGATGCAGAAAAAGCTTTTGATAAAATTCAACTTCCTTTCATGATAAAAAGCTCTGATGAAACTAGGAATAGAAGAAATGTACCTCAACATAATAACGGCTGTATATGACAAACCTATAGCCAACATCATACTTAATGGGGAAAACGGAAACCATTTCCCCTAAAGTAAGGAATGAGGCAAGTATACCCACTCTCTCAACTCCTATTCAACATAGTCTTGGAATTCCTAGCCAGAGCAATAAGCCAGAAAGAAGGAATGCAAATAGGTAAGGAAGAAGTCAAACTATTCCTAATCGCAGCTGACATGATCTTATAACTAAAAGGTCCAAAAAACTCCTAGACATCATAAATAGCTTCAGCAAAGTAGCAGGATACAAAATTACAAAAGTCAGTAGCCTTTCCACACAAGAAGACAGAAGAATAATTCCATTTACAATAGCTTCAAAAAAATAAAATACCTAGGAATAAACTTAATAAAGGATGTGAATGACCTCTATAAAGAAAACTACAAACCACTGAAGAAAGAAATCAAAGAAGACTACAGAAAATGGAAAGATCTCCCTTTCTCATGGATTGGCAGAATCAACATAGTAAAAATAGCTATAAAGCAATCTACATGTTCAATGCAGTTCCCATCAAAATCCCAATGACATTTATCACAGAGATTGAAAAATCACCCCTAAAGTTCATCTGGAAGCACAAAAAACCATGAATAGCAAAGGCAATACTGAGCAAAAAGAGCAACACTGGAGGTATCACAATACTCAACTTCAAACTATACTACAGAGCCATAGCAATAAAAACAACATGGTACTGGTACAAAAACAGATATGAAGACCAGTGGAACAGAACAGAGGGCCCAGATATGAATCCACACAACTATGCCTACCTAATTTTTGACAAAGGTGCCAAAAACATACGATGGAGAAAAGACAGCCTCTTCAACAAATGTTGCTGGGAAAACTGGATATCTGCCTCCAGAAAACTGAATCTAGATCCATGTTTGTCACCCTGTATAAGTATCAACTCAAAGTGGATTAAGGACCTTAATATAAAACCTGAAACCTTGAAGCTAGTATAGAAAAGAGCAGGGAATACACTGGAAGCAATGGGCTCAGGCAAGGAGTTCCTCAGTAGAACACAAGAGGCTCAGCAACTAAGAGAAAAATCAACAAATGGGACTATATGAAATTAAAAAGCTTCTGCACAAAAGAAATGGTTTCTAAATTGAAAAGGCTACTCGCAGAATGGGAGAAAATTTTTGCCAGCTATATATCAGACAAGGGACTAATAACAAGAAAATGCAGGGAGCCGAAAAAACTAAGCTCCCCAAAAAAATCAATAACCCAATGAAGAAATAGGCAAATGAACTGAGCAGAGCTTTATCAAGGGAAAAAGTCCAAACGGCTAAAAAAACACATGAAGAAATGTTCAACATCCCTGGCCATAAAGGAAATGCAAATCAAAACCACATTAACATTCCACCTCACTCCTGTTAGAATAGCTACCATCAAGAATGCAAACAACAAATGTTGGCAAGGATGCAGGGGAAAAAGGAACTTTCATATACTGCTGGTGGGAATGTAAACTAGTATGACCACTATGGAAAACAGTATGGAGTCTCCTTAAAAAACTAAAAATAGATCTGCCATATGATCCAGCAATGCCACACTTAGGAGTATACCCAAAGGAATGTGAGTCAGGTTACAACAAAGGTACCTGTATCCCCATGTTTTTTGCAGCACTATTCACAATAGCTAAGCTATGGAAACAGCCAAGATGGCCCACTACTGATTAATGGATTTTAAAAATGTGGTATTTATATACAGTGGAATTTTACTCAGCCACAAAGAAGATTGAAAATTTTGTCATTCACAGGCAAATGGATGGAACTGGAGAACATCACCTTAAGTGAAGTTAGCCAGACGCAGAAGGCCAAATGCTGCATGTTCTCTTTCATATGTGGAATATAAACCTAATACAAATATAGCAATATTACAAAACACTGGTCACACTAAGTGGAGGTCATACACAGGAGAGTTAGGGTAAAAGAAGGAAAATAAGAACTAGAAGAGAGGGTTGATATACTCTCTATCCAAGAATAAATACAGAAATCTTAAACAAGCTGAAACCACCATAAGAAAGGGACTAAGGTAGAATGAAGAAAATTAGAGGAGATAAATCAGGTGGGGTTATAACTATATATATATATATATATATATATATATATAGAGAGAGAGAGAGAGAGAGAGAGAGAGAGAGAGAGAGAGAGAGAAAGAGAGAGAGAGAGAGAAATATCACAAGGTAACTCCCTGTGTAAACTTTTATCTCAAACAAGCAAAAAATGTCATTTTTTGGTTTTATCTTTTCTCTTATAAAATTGGAGTACAGAAGGGTGGAACAGGTCGGGGGGGGAGGTTTGCACCATTTGGAGGGGGGAGGTGGCAGGGAAGTGGGATAGAAGGGTGAATACGGTAGAAAAAATGTGTACACTGTATGTAAATGCAAAAATGGTACCTGTTGAAACTATTCCAGGAAGTGGGGGAGGATAAGCTAAAGAGCACTATCTTCTCTAGCATGGGCTCACCTTTACCAATTACATCTGCAATTAATCCTTTATTCCAAATGAGTTCACATTCTGAAGTACTGGAGATTGGCACATCAATACCCAAATTTTCAGTGAACACAGTTTATTTTTTATTTATTTTTTTTTAATTTACTGAATATAAAATGTTTATTGAGACAGTAGCGATGTGGTTCTCACAGGAAGGACATGAGTGCTGCTGAATTTCAGGAGCTACTGGAACTTTTTTTTTTTTTCATTTTTCTTTTATTATTCATATGTGCATACAAGGCTTGGTTCATTTCTCCCCCCTGCCCCCACCCCCTCCCTTACCACCCACTCCACGCCCTCCTGCTCCCCCCCCCCCAATACCCAGCAGAAACTATTTTGCCCTTATCTCTAATTTTGTTGTAGAGAGAGTATAAGCAATAATAGGAAGGAACAAGGGGTTTTGCTGGTTGAGATAAGGATAGCTATACAGAGCATTGACTCACATTGATTTCCTGTGCATGGGTGTTACCTTCTAGGTTAATTCTTTTTGATCTAACCTTTTCTCTAGTACCTGTTCCCCTTTTCCTATTGGCCTCAGTTGCTTTAAGGTATCTGCTTTAGTTTCTTTGCATTAAGGGCAACAAATGCTAGCTAGTTTTTTAGGTGTCTTTCCCATCCTCACCCCTCCCTTGTGTGCTCTCGCTTTTATCATGTGCTCATAGTCCAATCCCCTTGTTGTGTTTGCCCTTGATCTAATGTCCACATATGAGGGAGAACATACGATTTTTGGTCTTTTGGGCCAGGCTAACCTCACTCAGAATGATGTTCTCCAGTTCCATCCATTTACCAGCGAATGATAACATTTCGTTCTTCTTCATGGCTGCATAGAATTCCATTGTGTATAGATACCACATTTTCTTAATCCATTCGTCTGTGCTGGGGCATCTTGGCTGTTTCCATAACTTGGCTATTGTGAATAGTGCCGCAATAAACATGGATGTGCAGGTGCCTCTGGAGTAACAGTCTTTTGGGTATATCCCCAAGAGTGGTATTGCTGGATCAAATGGTAGATCGATGTCCAGCTTTTTAAGTAGCCTCCAAATTTTTTTCCAGAGTGGTTGTACTAGTCTACATTCCCACCAACAGTGTAAGAGGGTTCCTTTTTCCCCGCATCCTTGCCAATACCTGTTGTTGGTGGTGTTGCTGATGATGGCTATTCTAACAGGGGTGAGGTGGAGTCTTAGTGTGGTTTTAATTTGCATTTCCTTTATTGCTAGAGATGGTGAGCATTTTTTCATGTGTTTTCTGGCCATTTGAATTTCTTCTTTTGAGAAAGTTCTGTTTAGTTCACATGCCCATTTCTTTATTGGTTCATTAGTTTTGGGAGAATTTAGTTTTTTAAGTTCCCTGTATATTCTGGTTATCAGTCCTTTGTCTGATGTATAATTGGCAAATATTTTCTCCCACTCTGTGGGTGTTCTTTTCAGTTTAGGGACCATTTCTTTTGATGAACAGAAGCTTTTTAGTCTTATGAGGTCCCATTTATCTATGCTATCTCTTAGTTGCTGTGCTGCTGGGGTTTCATTGAAAAAGTTCTTACCTATACCTACTAACTCCAGAGTATTTCCTATTCTTTCTTGTATCAACTTAAGAGTTTGGGGTCTGATATTAAGATCCTTGATCCATTTTGAGTTAATCTTGGTATAGGGTGATATACATGGATCTAGTTTCAGTTTTTTGCAGACTGCTAACCAGTTTTCCCAGCAGTTTTTGTTGAAGAGGCTGCTATTTCTCCATCGTATATTTTTAGCTCCTTTGTCAAAGATAAGTTGCTCATAGTTGTGTGGCTTCATATCTGGATCCTCTATTCTGTTCCACTGGTCTTCATGTCTGTTTTTGTGCCAGTACCATGCTGTTTTTATTGTTATTGCTTTGTAATATAGTTTGAAGTCAGGTATTGTGATACCTCCTGCATTGTTCTTTTGACTGAGTATTGCCTTGGCTATTCGTGGCCTCTTGTGTTTCCATATAAATTTCACAGTGGATTTTTCAATCTCTTTAATGAATGTCATTGGAATTTTGATGGGAATTGCATTAAACATGTAGATTACTTTGGGGAGTATCGACATTTTTACTATGTTGATTCTACCAATCCATGAGCATGGGAGATCTCTCCACTTTCTATAGTCTTCCTCAATCTCTTTCTTCAGAAGTGTATAGTTTTCCTTGTAGAGGTCTTTCACATCTTTTGTTAGGTTTACACCTAGGTTTTTGATTTTGTTTGAGGCTATTGTAAATGGAATTGTTTTCATACATTCTTTTTCCGTTTGCTCATTGTTAGTGTATAGAAATGCTAATGATTTTTCTATGTTGATTTTATATCCTGCTACCTTGCTATAGCTATTGATGATGTCTAGAAGCTTCTGAGTAGAGTTTTTTGGGTCTTTAAGGTATAGGATCATGTCATCCGCAAAGAGGGATATTTTGACAGTTTCTTTACTTATTTGTATTCCTTTTATTCCTTCTTCTTGCCTAATTGCTCTGGCTAGGAATTCCAGTACTATGTTGAATAGGAGTGGAGATAGTGGGCATCCTTGTCTGGTTCCTGATTTTAGAGGGAATGGTTTTAATTTTTCTCCGTTAAGTATAATGCTGGCTGTAGGTTTGTCATATATAGCTTTTATAATGTCGAGGAACTTTCCTTCTATTCCTAGTTTTCTTAGAGCTTTTATCATGAAATGATGTTGGATCTTATCAAAGGCTTTTTCTGCATCTATTGAGATGATCAAGTGGTTTTTGTCTTTGCTTCTGTTAATGTGGTTTATTACGTTTATTGATTTTCGTATGTTGAACCACCCCTGCATCCCTGGGATGAAGCCTACTTGGTCGTGGTGAATAATCTTTTTGATGTGTTGCTGAATTCAGTTTGCCATTATTTTGTTGAGGATTTTTGCATCAATGTTCATTAAGGAGATTGGCCTATAGTTCTCCTTTTTGGAGGTGTCTTTGCCTGGTTTTGGGATAAGTGTAATACTGGCTTCATAAAATGTGTTTGGCAGTTTTCCTTCCCTTTCTATTTCATGGAACAGTTTAAGGAGGGTTGGTATCAGTTCTTCTTTAAAGGTCTGATAGAATTCAGCAGAGAATCCATCAGGTCCTGGACTTTTCTTTTTGGGGAGACTCTTGATTGCTGATTCAATTTCATTTTGTGTTATAGGTCTATTCAGGTGATTAATTTCCTCTTGGTTCAGTTTTGGATGATCATATGTATCTAGAAATCTGTCCATTTCTTTAAGATTTTCAAATTTATTTTTCAAAGTAGTCTCTGATGATTTCCTGGACTTCCATGGTGTTTGTTGTTATCTCCCCTTTTGCATTCCTAATTCTACTAATTTGGGTTTTTTCTCTCCTCATTTTAGTCAGGTTTGCCAGGGGTCTGTCGATCTTGTTTATTTTTTCAAAGAACCAACTTTTTGTTTCATTAATTCTTTGTATGGTTTTTTTTGGTTTCTATTTCGTTGATTTCAGCTCTTATTTTTATTATTTCTCTCCTTCTATTTGTTTTGGGATTTGCTTGTTCTTGTTTTTCTAGGAGTTTGAGATGTATCATTAGGTCATTGATTTGGGATATTTCAATCTTTTTAATATATGCACTCATGGCTATAAACTTTCCTCTCAAGACTGCCTTAGCTGTGTCCCATAGGTTCCGGTAGGTTGTGTTTTCATTTTCATTGACTTCCAGGAACATTTTAATTTCCTCTTTTATTGCATCGATGATCCATTCTTCATTAAGTAATGAGTTATTTAGTTTCCAGCTGTTTGCATGTTTTTTGTCTTTACTTTTGTTGTTGAGTTCTACTTTTACTGCATTGTGGTCAGATAGTATGCATGGTATTATTTCTATTTTCTTATATTTGCTGAGGCTTGCTTTGTGCCCTAGGATATGATCTACTTTGGAGAAGGTTCCATGGGCTGCTGAGAAGAATGTATATTGTGTAGAGGTTGGATGAAATGTTCTGTAGACATCTACTAGGTCCACTTGATCTATTGCATATTTTAGATCTTGGATTTCTTTATTGAGTTTTTGTTTGGATGACCTATCTATTGATGATAATGGAGTGTTAAAGTCTCCCACAACCACTGTGTTGGCGTTTATATATGCTTTTAGGTCTTTCAGGGTATGTTTGATGAAATT
Organism: Castor canadensis; assembly: GCF_047511655.1. Classification (NCBI taxonomy): domain Eukaryota; kingdom Metazoa; phylum Chordata; class Mammalia; order Rodentia; family Castoridae; genus Castor; species Castor canadensis. The sequence continues at coordinate 136,921,912 of NC_133393.1, forward strand.
GGGTGCGTTGACATTGGGTGCGTACAGATTGATGATTATTATTTCCTTTTGGTCTATTTCCCCTTTTATTAGTATGGAATGTCCTTCTTTATCTCGTTTGATCAATGTAGGTTTGAAGTCTACTTTGTCAGAGATAAGTATTGCTACTCCTGCTTGTTTTCGGGGGCCATTGGCTTGGTAAATCTTCTTCCAGCCTTTCATCCTAAGCATATGCTTATTCTGTCGGTGAGATGAGTCTCCTGTAAGCAACAAATTGTTGGATCTTCTTTTTTAATCCATTTTGTCAAACGGTGTCTTTTGATGGGTGAATTAAGTCCATTAACATTAAGTGTTAGTACTGATAGGTATGTGGTGATTCCTGCCATTTAGTTATCTTAGTTGTTTGAAGGTTTGATTGTGTGTACCTAACTTGATGTTACTCTCTACTGTCTTGCTTTTTCTTATCCTGTGGTTTGGTGCTGCCTGCCTTTTCATGGTTAAGTTGGGTGTCACTTTCTGTGTGCAGGATCCCTTGCAGAATCTTTTGTAATGGTGGCTTTGTGGTCACATATTGTTTTAGTTTCTGCTTATCATGGAAGACTTTTATTGCTCCATCTATTTTGAATGATAGCTTTGCTGGGTAGAGTATCCTGGGGTTGAAGTTATTTTCATTCAGTGCCCGGAAGATCTCACCCCACGCTCTTCTTGCTTTTAATGTTTCGGTTGAGAAGTCTGCTGTGATTTTGATGGGTTTACCTTTGTATGTTACTTGTTTTTTCTCTCTTACAGCCTTCAATATTCTTTCCTTAGTTTCTGAACTTGTTGTTTTAATGATGATATGTCGTGGAGTAGTTCTATTTTGATCTGGTCTGTTTGGTGTCCTGGAGGCCTCTTGCATTTGTATGGGAATATCTTTCTCTAGATTTGGGAAATTTTCTGTTATTATTTTGTTGAATATATTACGCATTCCCTTCGCTTGCACCTCTTCTCCTTCTTCGATGCCCATGATTCTCAAGTTTGGTCTTTTGATGGAGTCAGTGAGTTCTTGCATTTTCTTTTCACAGGTCTTGAGTTGTTTAATTAATAGTTCTTTGGTTTTTCCTTTAATTACCATTTCATCTTCAAGTTCTGAGATTCTGTCTTCTGTTTGTTCTATTCTGCTGGATTGGCCTTCCGTTTTGTTTTGCAGTTCTGTTTCGTTCTTTTTACTGAGGTTTTCCATATCCTGGCTGTTTTCTTCTTTATTGTTGTCTATTTTTGTCCTGAGTTCATTTATCCATTTATTCATTGTGTTCTCTCTTTCACTTTGGTGTTTATACAGTGCTTCTATGGTTTCCTTTATTTCTTCTTTTGCTTTTTCAAATTCTCTATTTTTATTGTCTTGGAATTTCTTGAGTGTCTCCTGTACATTTTGGTTGACCCTATCCAGTATCATCTCTATAAAATTCTCATTGAGTACTTGTAGTATGTCTTCTTTTAAATTATTCTTGTGGGCTTCATTGGGTCCTTTGGCATAGTTTATCTTCATTTTGTTGGAGTCTGGATCTGAGTTTCTGTTCTCTTCATTCCCCTCTGGTTCCTGTACTAATTTTTTGCTGTGGGGAAACTGGTTTCCTTGTTTTTTCTGTCTTCCTGTCATTGTCCTTGGTGTTGTTACTGTCCCTGTACTGTGTGTAACTAAGTATTTTCTAGCTTGTAATAATAACAATGGTAATATTGAGAATGGAAGAGTGAGCTGAGATGGAAAGCAAGAAGTTAAAGAAAAGGGGAAAACAAATATACAGACAAGAGGGAGAAAGCAGAACAAGGTATCAGACAAGAGAGTTTCAAAGGTATAAACAGGGAGTGTTAGTGTACTAATCGACAGTAAGCTGAACAGACAATAGAGAGACAGAGAGAGGATTGAAAATCAAAGATAAAAAAAATAAAAAATAAGTATATGAAAGTAATATCTATATATAAAAATGAGTTAAAATAAAATGGAAAATAGAAAATTAAAAAAAAAAAACCAAAAAGCTTCCAAGTTTATATGCAATGCAATTTCAGTCTTAATAATCTGGATGTCCGTCTCAATCTCCAGTCCTGGAGTTGGTGCCTCAGATGTTGTTCTGTAGTTGTCTCATCAAAGGGGATGCATAGAGTAGAACAAAACTACACTCACACACACACAGAAGATAAAAAAAAAAAAAAGCCCCACCAAGTGTCCCCAGTTCAAATGCAATACAGTTTCAGTAAGTTTTTCGGCTTGCAGGTGTAATTCGGTTGTTCTCTCATCAAAGGTAGGGAGAAAAAGAAAAAAAAGCGTCTGGAGGCAGTTCTGAGAGTGGTATCTGCAACTGTGGCTTGCCTGCCTGCTGCTCTCAGCCTGTAGCTGGCGGCGTTATTTATGCAGATCTCTGGGGTAAGCTAGCACTCACCTGGTCCCACAGGCTTTGTTTGCTCAGAGTTCTCCTGTGCGGGGGCCTCTGCTACAGGCTTTCCCCTTTCCAAGCACTGGGAAAGTTGACACTGCCCCGCGTTGTCAGGCCTGCGTGTTTATTTACAGTTCACGTGGGAAGTGGGTCTTCCCTCCTCTCACAAGCTTCCCCGCTCCCGGTTGCTGGGCGCGCCCCGCTCCCGCCAGAGCCTCTCCGGCCGGCCGGCTCGTTTATTTACAGTCCCGGGAAGGATTCCCTTCCCCCAATCTTCAGCGCTCAGGGCGCCCCACCCTCTTTCCAGCGTGTCTTAACTGTTCTTATTGCTTAGTACTCAGTTTCTCTTTTTTTCCCCGAGTGGAAGTCAGTCTGTCCAGGGGGCTATACTGCTCTGGCCCAGGCTTGTCTGTGTGGCTACCGCGGTACCACGAAGCTCACCTGGTCCGTGTCTTCCCAAGCCGTATGGGCGCCGGCCAATGGCGGCCTGGGGGCCTCCTCGTTTCTCCGTTTAACGTGAAGTGGAGATTCTCTGCACCGGCTGGAGATGTGGAGGAGTCAAAGTTATGCCTTTTCTCGGTGATTATGCCTGCAAAGTGTGTCTCCAGCGTCTCTCCAAGATTTCACTATAGGAGGGTCGCTTTCTGCTTCCTACCTCTAGCCGCCATCTTGGAATCTCCGGAGTGAACACAGTTTAAACCACAAGTAGTAAATTGAGCTCTTCATATTGCTTGGAAGACCAAGAACTGAAGACTGATGTTCAGATGGCCTTAGAACTATAAAACTTTAGTTTATTTCATGACTCTCCCATTTTAAATTATTTTCAAAGACTGTTGCTAGCTATCAACTTGAAGCAACAATGATATGGGATATGAGCCCATCTGAGTAGCAGAAGGGCAAGACTGTAACAAACACTGTTGATTCCCACCCCATATCTCCTTGTTCCATCTTTAAGTTCATCTATGAGCTGTAAAGTTTCCATGCATGACAACAGCATCCCTCCACAAGAACCTACATCTATTTTGCTGCCTGAGTTTTCTCTCCTGTGCTCTGAGACTGCTAAATCTACATGCAGAGACTTCTGTAAATGCCAAGGATTTAATGCCCCCAGTGAGAGATGTGAGTGAGTAGATACACATTCAAGTTTTCATGCTGTACAGTTTCCAGGCAGTCCCCAATAGGAATAAGCACTAGTTGCCCTCAGAGGTAACCCACTCATTAGACCACATGTATTGTCTTTTTTCCCTTCCTTATTTTTAACCATCCTTCCACTTGAGCTCCCTTGGAATTATCTTCCAAATAAAATATCTTCACCCAATCCCTTTATTTCAATGCCTGATTTTAAATGGAATCTAATACCGATTTAGAAACTACTATTATCACCTTATATAAGAGGCATACGGAAGTTCAAATTGACCAGGGTCTCACAGCTAGCAAGCGATGGAAGCCAGAACTTGTTCCAAGCAGTCTTATCTAGAGCCCATGTTTTTTAACCTCTATACTAAACTATCTGATTTTTTAATATTTCATTTGTAATCAACACATAATAGTTGTCCCTATCTATGTACTACAGTGTGATATTTCAATATAAGTATGTACTTTGTTATGATCAGATCAGAGTAACTGGCCTATCCATAACCTTAAATGTGTATCATTTCCTTGTGTTGAACATTCAAAATCCTCTCTACCAGCTATTTTCAGATCTACAACTAATTGGTGTGAACCATAGTTACCCTACTGTGCTACTGAATATTAGAAGTTACTTCTCCTATCCAGCTAAACCCCATATATACTTACTAACTGCCTTCTCTCTGGAAATTACCTGTGATAAAAGTTCATATTTTTTGTATTTAGTTGACTTAGACAAATCATCCCTGTATTGTTTCATGCTTCTAAAGTGTGGCTAGTACTTCCATAATTAAAATAAAGTTCAACTAAGTCCAATAATCAGAAAGTAACAATGTCTAACTCTGTCTTCATTTACCATTTATCTGTAAGCATGCTCCTTAAAAGGAAATTATTTATCTACTTGGATATTCAGTATCCTAGTCTCTATAATGAAGAGAAGAAAAAAATGAAGTATGCAAAGTGTCTAGTACATTGTCTAGCATATAGCAGCTCCTCATAAGTAACAGTTTCCTTCTTCTATGAATTAATTTATGCTCACATAACTTACATTTTGAAATATTACTTTGTATACATAATTAATAATATAATTATTAAATCATTATAATATTAATAATAATTAATAATATAATTATTAAATCATTATAATATTAATAATTAATAATATAATTAATTATATTACGTTAAAGCTAACTTATTTCTTTTTACTTTTTTACTGTGGATACTAGTAATTTTAAATGTATGTATGTACATCACAATGTATTCCCACTGGACAGTATTGATGTAGGGTCCTTATTCCTACCTCTGCATGCACTTTCCTCTTGCTTTTTCATTCTGCAGCAAAGATCCAACACAGGTAAATATAATTTTCACTCAAGGAAAACATAATTTTCCTTGCAGAATATGAGGGCCTTGTTATCCTAGATGTAACAAGGATGATTTGCCACAAGGAAAATAGTCTTTAAATTATGTACAGAACATAAAGGGGGTGAATAAATGGATCAGAAAATTCCCAGGGAAAATGTCTCCCAAAGGACAATATTCACACAGGCAAGACTGACTGTATCTGAAACCTAGCAGATTATCACACACTAAAAAAAACATTATTTTAATATGCACTATGTATTCACCAATACAACTGAAGGACAATAAAGACACCTGCACACCCACGTTTACTGCAGCATTATTCATAATAGCCAAGCTATGGAAACAGTCAAGATATACCACAACTGATGAATGGATTAAGAAAATGTGGTATTTACATACAATGAAATTTTATTCAGCCATAAAGAATTGAAATTTTGTCATTTGCAGGTAAAGGATGGCACTGGAGAACATCATCTTAAGTAAAGTTAGTCAGGTTCAGAAAGCCAAAAGCCACATGTTCTCCCTCATATGTGGAATACAGGCCCAATGCAAATACACCAATATTATATATACATGGAAATATATGCAGAGCATGTATCTAAAAGTGGGACTGATAAAGGAAACCAAGGGAGGAGGAAAAGAAGGAAAGAAATGAGGATGACATACATCACATCTGTGTAGGAACAAGACACAAGCAAACACATTGCAAACTGTTAAACAACACAGGATAGGGGGAAATGAGAGAAGTGCATGTGTACAACACATGTACAGGTATAATACCAAGGCAAAAATGTCACTGAACAATGAACAGACACCTAAACAACAAAGAACAAGAATGAAAAACGGGTCTCACTAAGGGAAAGGTACTAAAGGAGGGGAAGGATAAAAGAAGTAAAGAAGGTGACTATGGATGATGTACTTTCTATACAATAATAAATACAATAAATAATAAATTTTTAAACCTGTGGAAATCACTATAAGAAGAGGACTAAGGTAGAAAGGTGAAAAATGGAGGGGATGAATCAATTTGGGTTATAATACATATATACATGGAAATGTCATAATGAAAGTATCTGCACAGACATTTTAAACAAACAAAAATGTCTCTTTTTTTTTCAAAACCAGAGGACAGAAAGTAAATCAGGTCTTGTCTGGGGAGTAGTAGTAATGCGGGGGGAGATGGGGAAGGACATAAGGAAAGGATGTAGGAGGGTGAATATGGTGGAAATATTATGTATTCATGTATGGAAATGGAAAAATGAGAGCTGTTGAAACTATTTTAAGAATGGAGGGAGGGACAATAAGGGAGAATAATGGAGGGATAAATTTAACTAAGATGTATTGTAAGCACTTTTATAAATGTCACAATGTACCACCAGTACAGCAATAGTATAATTAAAAAAATTTTTAAATCAAAAAAAAAGTGAAGGTTGGGTGTCTACTTAAAAATGAAATTTTAATCTTGAAGTATTTATTCATATAATTTAAAGACTAAAAAACTACCTATATTAGTCAGAATCTCCCCCTGCCCAATTCCCCCCAAAATAACAGATGTATATATATATAATTTATATTTATATATTACATTTTAAAATTATATCTTATATAATTTTATATTATATAATATATAATGATAATAATATACAATTATATAATATTTACAATATATTTATATACATATGTTCCCATAATGGCAATAATTATTAGAGTAATATTATATACATACACACATATATATATATATATAGAGAGAGAGAGAGAGAGAGATTTATTATAGAAATTGGTTTACAAGATTATGGAGGCTGAAAGGCCCACAATATGCCATCTTTAAACTAGTGACCCAGGAAAGCTGATGATGTAATTCATTCTAAGACCAAAGGTCAGAGAACCAGGAATTACAATGTCTGAGAACAGGAGAAAAGAATGCTCTAACTCAAGAAGAGAGAGTAAATTCACTCTGCCTCCACCTATTTGTTCTATTTAGTCCCTGGGTAGATTGGATAATGCCTATGCAAGTCCAAAGGGCTGACTTCACTCAGTTTACTGAGTCAAAATCTCTTCCAAAAATACCCTAACAGACACACCCAGAAATAATATTTTGCCACTTATCTAGCTATTATTTATCCCAGTCAAGTTGACACATAAAATTAGCCATCACACTCTGCCTCTACCCTCTGTACTGACCTCTTTGGCTGAGATTAACTTGATAAGCCTATGAGAGCTTTCAGTGCAAAAAATAACTAGGTAAGTCCATAGACTCTGGGCATCTTTTTCAAGTGTTTTATATATTTCCCAATCTTTCCCTAAAATGAGACTCTCCAAAAATAACCAAATTCTTACCCTACTCACACTCCCTTAAAGAACCACTCACCACAAAGCATTTCAACCCAATAGTAGGAAAATGAAAGTTCACTGTGTAATAAAAATAATCAGATTAGGAGATAAAACTGGACAATCACTGGATAAAATGGCACGAATAGTAAAAGAATGTAGGATAACTTTTCATTTCCATCATCTCTACCATTAACAGGCAATACATGATAATCTTCTGTTCTTATGAAAATCTCCTGTGTAAATTATTTTTCAAGGAAAAATGAGTAATATAAATATAAAAATATTATTACTTTAAAGCTTCTAATAATCTTAGACAAATAGTATACCTACATGAAAGCACTTTCCTGCAAGTACCTTTTAGCTAAAGGATATAGATAATAGTGGATAGCCAACAAGGTTCCAAAGTCAAAGTACCCAGATTCAAATCCTATCTCTGCCACTTAGTTGCTGTGTGTCCATAGGTAAGTCTTTTAACTGTTCCCTGCCTCAGTTTCCTCTTCTATAAAATGTGGATGAAAACATATACTTTATACTGTATGATAATTAAATATTTTAATACACAAAGTATTTAGAACAGTGCCTGACACATTTTAAGGTCTAGACAAATGGGATAGTTATTAGTGTAAATGGACAACAAATTGAAAGACTGTAACTGGTACATCTTATCTCACCTAATTATCTTTTCACTTAATTGATAACAGTTCTCATCATTCAGGATATCTTAATTCTTCCAAAAGGTATTAAAATGTTACTAGCTTGGGGCACCTTCTCTTGGGAACCCTCCCTCCAACTCTGGGGACTCTACTCTCCCACTTTATACTTCTTAATAAACTCTCCCACTTTACTTGTAAAATAAATAAATAAATAAGTAAATAAAATGTTATTAGGTTTAAGAATCAAGTGATACATGTAAAATAAGCTATTTCTGGCTGGGTATGGTGGCTCATACCTATAATTCTAGCCACTCATGAAGGTACAGATTGAGAGAATCACAATTCAAGGCCAGGCCAGGCAAGACCCCATCTCTACCAATAAGTGGGACATGATGGCACATGCCTGTAGCTATGTAGGAGGTATAAATAAGAGAATGGCAGTCCAGGCCAGTATGGGAGAAACAAAAAAAGTATGACCCTACTCAAAAAATAACTAAAGCTAAAAGGGCTGGGGGTGTAGCTCAAGTGGCAGAGTACCTGTGTAGCAAGCACAAGATCCTGAATTCAAACCCCAGTTCCAAAAAAAAAAAAAAAAAAAATATATATATATATATATATACATATATACACATATATATATAAGACTTAATATGACTTTGAGGAATAAAGACTCCTACTGAAAGCAGGAAAAACCATTTAAGGGGAAAAAAAACTTCATATGGACAGTAAGAAAGTCAACAGATTGAGGTCAGCAATGCACATAATATTTAAAGTCAAAATCATACCATTTCACGAACATTTATTAATGTCAATTATGTGTTTATGGTGCTTCCAAGATACTGGACATACAAAGGAAACAGGCCCCTATCCTTTTAGGCTTAGGCAAAGCAGATAGGCAATATGTACTACAACAGGATATTCTATAAAAGAAGTATGTATAAGATGCATTACAAGCAAAATGGAATCTGACCAAAGCAGCACAAGAGTGTGTAGCATGTTTGGGAAACAGCAATTCATCCATTGTAGCTTCAGCATACCTTGAGGGTCTTACATGGATTGCTTCTTTTGAACATTAACTGCTGGTTGCTGGGTAGACACCCAAAGACATGTAAACCACAGCCCCCAAAAAGGTAATGTCTGTTCTGAGTAAATAGAACTTAGCTGGGAGAAGAGGAGCAAGAACATTTCAAGGAGAAATGGCATGTGCAAAAGCCATTAAGAAAGCCACACAGAGTTTTATAAGTCTGCATCTTGGAAGGCCAAGATAAAGGCAGAGGTGGAATCATTAGACATTTTGGATTCCAGGCTTTTATAATGAACGTGACTGGTAAATACTACAGGCTTTCAAATAGGAGAAGGTCATAATCGGATCTGTGTTATAAGAAAGCCTTTCTGGCTATAGGCAAGTTCAAAGAAATCCAGGAGAGAAAGGGGCTAAGGAAATAGCAATAATGATAGGGATAAAGAAAAGGATTTTGAAGGGAGGTCAAAATTTAGTAAAAGTAAGAAAGAAAGAATTGTCTAAGATGGCTCCTTGAGTTCTACCTTAACCCTATACTTCCCCGAAGGGAATGTCTCCTCCTTTGAATGCATATTTTATATCTATTTTAGTGGGCATTTTTGGGGTACCTACTTATTCACATCCTTATACCCCTCCTGATAAACTAATTATGGGCAGAGATGATAGCAAATTCCTTGTGTATTTTCAGAAAGACTAGAACTAGGGTAAGTACAGTGAGGCAATCAAATTTCAAGTTCAGGCCAGTGCAAGGTTGAAATCTGTCTTCACTTAAAAGTTAGGTATTTTGTTCAACAAGTGTTTTTGCATGTATTTTGATTTGCTAAAAACATTATTTATCTTGATTACTGAGCTTTTTGGCCACCCTCTTATACCCAAATTGAGTACCTTGCTTACCTTACGCTAGTCCCAGCAGATTCTCAGTGTGCCTGTCCAACACAGTGCCTCACACAAGCAGGTATTTAAATGCATGCTGAATGAAGGAAAAACAAACAAATGGCCTAAGTGACTAGAGGGATGGTGGTGGGGCTATCCCAGAGATAGTGAATGCAGGAGGAACAGAAGACTTTGGAAGAAGATGATGAGTTTATAATGCATAAGCACTATTTGGTGTGTTATCTTATACAATCATTTATTATTCAACACTGGCAGCATTTATCACAGGAAATACTGAGGACTGATATTACTCAAGGAATTGTACTCAGGATATTTCTTCATTATCTTTTTAAAACTTATATTAATATTTGAAGTACCATAGCAATATCCAATTTCTTTGCTATGCTTATAAATTAACATTTCTGGGCTGGAGGTATGCCTCAAGTTGTAGATCACTTGCCTAGCAAGCACAGGGCCCTGAGTTCAAGACCCAGTACCACAAAAAGAAAAAAAAATCTTAGAATGCCAAGATGCACTGCTTCCTCTACAATATACTTCATTAACATTGCTATGATCAGATGATTTGTGTTCCCCAAAAAGTTCATATGTTGATACCTGACCCCCCATGATAATGGTATTAAGAGATGGGGCCTTTTGGGTGGTGATTATGTCATGAAGGCAAAGTCCTCATAAATGGTATTAGTGTCCTTATAAAACAGATCTGACTTGCTTCTTCCACAATATGAGGACACAGCTTAAAGGAACCATCTATGAAACAGAGGGCCCTCACCAAACATCAAAAAACTACTAGAGCCTTGATCTTAGACTACCCAGTCTGCAGAACTCTGAGAAATAAATTTCTGTGGTTTAAAAGGCACCTAGTCTACATTTTATCATAGCAGACCAAAAAGACTAAGACAAACACAGTCTTTAATATTACTTCATCAATACTCTATCAGCAAGACCTAACCTCATCAACCTTTATGAAATAGCTCTCGCATTTCTCTATTTGTTTATCCCTGCTCACTTTCCTTCATAGTACTTACCACCACCTGATTATTTTATTATTTTTTCTTTCCCCTTTAAAAAAGATGAACTACATGTAAACATGGGATTTGTCTGCTTTGTATAGTTGCATCCCCAGCACCTAGGATAAATGCATTGAAGGTCACAATAAAGAAAAGGAGGGTAGCTAGAGGTTGGCCTACATTGGCACAGAAATCAGAAAACAAATAAGGCAGTGAGGATAGAAAACTGGAGCTAGGAGTTCACAAGAATCTAACAGGAATCCCTAGGAGCCAAAAACAGAGATGCAACTGCAAACCACAGCAATAAGCATGGGAGCTTATCTGTAAGTTACCTTTCGGAGGAACCAGTGGGCTTGGTTTTTAACAGCCTTTGGTCAGATAAGATTCAAATCTCTATATAAAGCTAGCATCCTCAAAGGGATACCTGCTTAGCAATCACAGGCATAACTGAAAATGAAAAGTAATTTTTTTATCTCCGCCTAGGTTCTGGGAAGAATGGCAAACTCTCCTAGAGAATTCTTCACTACGACTTATCCTAAAATCATAGGGGGCTTTAAATTTATACCACTTACATGACCTAGGAATCTCAAGCCAAGAAACTAAAATAAATATTGGTTAGTGGTGTGCTAGTTATCAACTGTCTCTCAGCTCCAACTCTACCCTTCTTTCTCCTGCATTGGATACTGGAGCATGACCCCATAAACATTTCTACCCTATAAACATTTCTACTGTCTTCTACTGTTTTCCGTGCTGATACTATGCTTTGTCAAGAGTGTCATGGAGGAGCAAGAATGATCAGTCCATTGATAAAAAGATGAATGATTTCACACAACCTGATTTTACTTGTCAAATATAATAAAGCATAAAGGATCTGTTTCAAAAAAAGAAAAGATTAGTTTTTGAAAACCTAACAGAAAGTTAGTACATGGAATTTTCATTCAGTATACACTCTTTTCTTCCAATGACAGTACTAGGTCTAAGCCACACTTAATTTTTTAGATATCAAAATATTTCCCAGTTACATTTAACATTTGAATAGATTTGCATCTCTTTCTCCTTTGAGTTAATAGATGTATCTTTGAAAATTTATAACTTATCTCCACAGATAGATTTTACACAGATTTTTAGGATAGGATGTGCCAGTTTCACTTATCTTAAGATTAGTTGTTTATATATCCCATTTCACATTCCAAATATATCCCCTTTTTACAGAATGACAAAGGGTTACGTGCATTTGCACTATATGAAGAATGAAAACAACTCAGAGAAAACAGCTTGCTTTATATTAGAAGTATAAAGTACAAAGCATACACCACCCCTTATTCTAGCAGATACCACCTTCTGATCATTAATTTTATGTCAACTTGACTAAGTCATGAAGTACTCAAATATAATATTTGGTTGAACATTATTTGTGAGGGTGTTTGTTTTGCTTTGTTTTGTTTTATTGAGACAGGATCTATGTAGCCCAGGCTGGCCTCAAACTCAAGATCTTCCTGCCTCATCCTCCCAAGTGCTGGGATTACAAGCATGTACCATCATGCTGAGCTTGTGAGGATGTTTGTGTATAAGATTAACACATAAATAGATAGGGACTGTAAAGGAGATTACCCTTCCTCATGTGGGTTGGACTTGTACAATTAGTTGAAGGTCTGAATAGAACAAAAAGACTAGTCTTGCCCTCAGAGAGAATCCTCCTGCCTGGCTGCTTTAAACTGGGATATCACTTTTTTCCTGCCTAACTAGAACTGAAATGTCAGCTCTTTCTGAGTCTTGAGACAGCCAGTTTTCAGACAAGAACTGTGTCATCACCTTTCTTGGGTCTCCAGTTTGCAGATCCTGAATTTGTCAGCCTCCATAACTACATGAGTCAATCCTTATAAAAAAATTTTTTACGCACCCCCCCCATCCCCGCCATTGGCTCTGTTTCTGTGGAGAACCCTAACATATACATTACAGGAGCTCTTGACTCCTGTCAAAGCATCCCTCCTAAGCATCCTTCAGACCTTTCCCTTTGTTCTCCCATTTCAAAAGGTAAAAGTACTGTGTTTTCCACCCCCCTCTTCTCATTGCCTCCACTCCCTCATCCTACCACCTTCTGGAAACACATTCCTACCTCATCTCTATAGTTATGTGACTAAATTCTGACTAACCTCCAGGCCATGCTTGTTTGACTAGGGGGAAACAGGAAGACCTTATCTAATCTTGGCCAATCAAAAGCCATAAATGTAATGAGGTTTGAGGGTTTTTTTTTTTCCTTTTCTTTTTTTATCCACCACTTTGATAAGCTATCTTTTTTTCCCCCTCATCCCTTTTAATTTAAAAACTGAAAGAAAGTTGATTGAAGTTCCTCCCTGCCAACATCCATGTGCAGGAATCAGGACTATTATAATAAAGCAAACACACCAAAATAGAGGTGATAATTAGAAAAAAAAAAAAAAGTCCTACTGATACCCAATTCCCCTGTGCCATTCATTGCTGATCCCTTACCTTGTTCCTCCTTGATCCCATTACAGTAATCAGTAAATTCCCTTTTGGCCTAAACTGGTTTGAATTAAGTTTCAATCAGCTGCAACCAGAGAAAACACAACAAATTCCTACTACACGTAAATCATTATAGATATTCATATAATGAAACTAAAACAAACTAACTTCATATGTTTTATATAATTTATTTTCCATAAATTGATATTGTTCAAAAATTAATTATATTCAATATTTGCCCAAAACATAATAAATGTTGAATCTACTTTAAAATGCAAAGGTTACCTAGGAAATATGTCTCTTTGCTTGGTAACAAGGGACTTTTCAAATTAGTAAGTCACAATGAGCTCCATATTCTCTAACTAACACTATGTGGTTGTATTAAATATACTATATAAAAAATATACTCTAATTAAAAATAGTACAATCACAGAATCTTAAGGAAATCCATACGTATTTACAAAATAAGGCCATCAATCAGATATCTTCTCCACACTTTTAAATTTAGTGTTTTCATACTTGGTTGGCTGAAGGCTTTAATATCGTCTTTCATGTCATAAAACCCCTGCTATTGAGAATGCATTTAATTATGAAGTAATTATTCATATACTGGTAATGAATAATATTCAGAACTAAAAACACAATCTTCAGTACTCATATTTAATTGAATTCAAAGATTCCAACAATCTACTATTTTTTAAAGTTTCTGACAAATGGCTTTAATGGCTGATTTCCCTAATCTCATTGCTCTTATATATTTTTCTGATTTATGTACTAAGTAATTCAACTATGAATAAAGAGAAAATAAAAAGACAAGAAGCTAACACACATGTATGATTCAAAAACAAATTCGATTAATCACAGGAGTTTGTACCCTCTGAGGCCTATACCTCCAGGTAACTTTCTTTTCACTCATTCTAATTTCACTACTTAGGAAAGGGAATCAGATAATCATAAAGTAGGTAAGAAAAGAAAAGCAATCTTGAAAGTAGCCAAGAGATTTATAAATAGATGACTAACCCCAGCCCCTAACAAGTGGTGAGAAATACTCAAGTTAGTAAAAGCTGTAATAAAAATTTCACACCCTAAATCATGCCCATAGGGCAGGAAAGTTACATTTTTCATTGTTTTATTTTTATAGAATTTCAAGAAATATTATGAGCTTCATTTCCCAACAGGACCATAGAAATAGAAAATAAATATGATATCTCAAATTCAGATTTCAGCTCAAAGAACTAATTTCACAAATTCTTACATAAGTCAAAAAACCCTTACACTATTGCCATGTTCCCAACCCCATACCCATGAAGACCCTTTGCAAGATAACCATTATGCCAAGGGAATGGCTGAGACATAACCATACAAGATAGAAAGGGCACAGCTGCTGATATTAACATCCAATTCAGAAATATTTGCCCATGTAGTTCTAATCCAGGAAACATGTTTTGTAGTTATAAGCCTTTGGCATTTCATGATATAAAACATCCATCTAAACAGTGAAACATTTGGAATGTTTTGTGTTAATATTAAGGGAAGTATTTTAATAAAAGTGTATGCCAAAATGAAATTAGAGTTAATATAAGTAACATCAATGAAAGGTTTGATGACAAGCTTAAATTAAGTCTTAAATACTTTGGTACCTTAAAAGATTAACACAGGAAGGAAAAAGAGATTCTTCTTACATCTGTGGTGGCCAGACTCTTAAAGTGATCCCCATCATAGTTCCTTGTGTGACCCCCTCCCCTGGAGTGTGGGCAGGACCTATAACTTGTCTCTAACCAAACGAACACAGCAAAGTTGACATGATGTACATGTTATATGTACATGATTATATGCTTTTGCTATAGAAGTTTATAGCACCAATTTTATTGGAGTCTCTGGCTTTTGCTGGCTTTGAGGAAGAAAGCAGTCAGCGTGGGGAATGTCATGTGGCCAGGAACTGCAGAAGATTTCAGTTTCCACACAGGAAACTGAAAACCTCAGTCCCACAACCACCAGAAACTAAATTTTGCCAGTTCATCTGAGTGAACTTAGAAAACACCTCCCTCCCTAGTCAAGCCTTAGTTGAAAACTAAGTCCTAACAAACATCTTTACTGTTTGTGAGACACTAAGCTAAGCAGAGGACTCAGATAAGCCATGCCTAACTCTTAGTCCACAAAAACATATAAACATATAAATAAATACATGCTGTTTTAAGTCACTACATTTATGGTAATACTGCTACAGAGCAACAAATAACTAATTCCTATAATTCAACCTGCTAACAAATCATAAGCAATAAATTCAAATATCCTTAACATGAGATCAAAGTCAATATGAAATCCCCAGTCTAGAGAAAATCAAAATTAGTCATACAGTCACATTCTTTTTATAAGACTCAAGCTCCAATTTGCTGTCAATATTGCCAGAATATCCAGTCTGGCTGCTTGATTAATAGGTCAAAAACTAAAGTTCAGCAGCTTATTCTCACCCTATACATTCTCAGAGAGCAAGGACCTTCCATTTCCTAACTAAATGCTCAGAATGAGCATAAAGGGAAACTTTTAAGTTAAAGGGCATTACAGAGGTTAGTTAAGAGGGCCAAGCCTAGGGTGTGGATCAAAACTGTTACCCCACTTACTCAAAGAAAGTAACAATATAGAACTCCTAGTAAAACACAGCAATTTTCATACATACCTAAAAATTCACCTTTTTGGGGGGGCTCCATTGGGGTTTGAACTCAGAGCTTTGTGCTTGCAAAGCAGGTACTCTACCACTTGAGCCACACATCCAGTCCATTTTGCTCTGGCTATTTTGGAGATTGGGGGTTGGGGGGGGGGTCTTGTGAACTATTGGCCTGGACTAGTCTTGAACTACAATCCTCCCAATCTCATCCTCCCAAGTAGGTAGGATTACAGACGTGAGCCACTGATGCCCAGCTAAAAGTCACCTTTGTTTAAACAATTAGCCCTGATTAGAGACATACATTCATTTTAAACAAACTAGAGTAAGCTCACATATCATCTGAAGGTTCTTGACATCAATTTTCAGAAGTTCCATCATAACAGACTCATTGTAGTATAAATATTTTCACAAAAGGAATGGAAATGATGTATTAGCAAGTTTATCAGGATCATAAATATAACCAAAAACAAGTAAGATTTTTCTGATAATTCAACAGAGAGAAGCAGAAAAAGTATTAACTGTCTCTGTATTTAATGCTCATTTTTAAAAAGATATTTATTGTAAAACAAAATGTGTGACAAAATATTTTCTTAGAGGTAGTTTTCTCCTTTGAAAAAGAAATTCACTACAACATTTCATTTAATTTTTCTAAATACAAGGAAAGTAAAATCAATAACCTATTTCCAAACAGAAAGAAGCTAATAAAATTAACTTTGATTGCACATTTAATAAGGAAGTATTTTAATTTCATTTAATTATACACAATGTTAGAAAGGCTTTTTGCAAATCGTTAACAGTTAAGATGTGCTTTCTTTGACAATTTAGGTAGATAAAATATTTGCAATTGTCTGAGAAAATCACTCCTGCAACATTACTAAATGCATAGGCACATTTCTAAAAACAGCAGGAAATAAAAGCAAAATACATGGAAAGAATATGCATTTACCTTGAGTACATGCCTAGGGATGAATGTGAAAATCATAGCTTTATCTACACACATACACATATACACACACAGAGTGCCTCGAGGTATCTCTCTCCAAATGTCCCATTTGTGAACATCTGGGTCAGTCCTATGGCTCATATAACAATGCCCTAACTAGGGCATGACAAAAAATGAAATGTGTGATAATGCAAGCCAATACATCTTCCAGAAACAAGGAAGCAATAAATGTAATGAGGTTTTTAAATATAGCATACAGAAACTGAAAAAATAAAGCAAAAATATAGTACTTGGGGTAGGGATGCTAGACAAAGTAAATGAAAGATAACCTACAGAGCTCTACTCTTGCATCAGTCAGGAGCAAGGTTCACCTGCTACTTTCAGTTACAAGTAATATCTGGTGAATCAAACTCACAAACATAGCCCACAGGCTGAACTATTACAAAGCAAAACAAAATGATACTCAGAATAAATACTTGAAAAGATTAATGCATAATACAAGTTACTTATTATATTCAACTGGCAAAAACTGGACTTGAGAGTGGTTCAAGTTCCATTAACAATTTAAATAACTTGTAAGAGAAAGCATATCCACACATAATAGTACAACACAAAAAGTGAGAGCAATCATAAAAAGATACAGAGTGGTACCAGATCTTAGAGAAAGATGACTACCATCTGCTATGATAAGGAAAGCCATCATACAGGAAGGGGCAATTGAGTTGGATTTTTAAAGATAGAATTTGAGAATGTAAGATGTGACAGGTTTCATTTAAAAAAAAGAGAACAACATATGCTTTCACAGCCACCATGAAAAAATTATATGTGCAATTACTTAATGGCACTCTCCCTCTAGGTCTCAAGTTCAGAGAAGTCTAAAACAACCATATTTTCAATGGTCTCTCCAG
The DNA here is from genome assembly GCF_047511655.1 of Castor canadensis. Classification (NCBI taxonomy): domain Eukaryota; kingdom Metazoa; phylum Chordata; class Mammalia; order Rodentia; family Castoridae; genus Castor; species Castor canadensis. Next base: position 136,939,704 of record NC_133393.1, read on the forward strand.
TACCTAGCACAGTCTCTAGTATATAGTAGACATTCAACAACTATTCCATTTCCAAGGAGTTCAGGTATCAGTGTGAGGCAGTGGGATAGCTAGAGCAAGCCAATATTCTGAAGTCTGACCGTAAAGGAAAAGAAAATGAAGGGACAATAGCTTGAGGGGAACTGCAGAAGGAGAAAAATGACTTTTAGGATAGGGAAAGATTGTATCAGTAGGTCTTTAGTTAGAAAGAAATAGGAAAAAAAAAAGAATGAAAGCAACATTTTTTTAAAACAGAAATGAGCGGAGAGATGAAGAGGAATCAGTAAAAACACAAATTAAAGATGCACCAGACAGGGCTGGGGGTGTAGTTCAGTGGCAGAGTGCTTGTCTAGCATATGTAGAAGGCCCTTGGTTCAATCCCCAGCACTGAAAAAAAAAGTGTAAGATATTTCATTTATTCATTCAAAAAGTATTTATCGTGGGCCCACTTTAAATTAAAACTGGAAAGTATGCAAAACTGGTCCAAGGCTCATGAAATAGTAGGTCAACTAAGCAAACAAAGGAAATGAAAGAACACAGTGGACTGGTAAAGTACCTTTATTTCAGCCCTCCCCTGCTGGATAACAGCCAGTTTGGCTAGAATTAATCCTACTAGTAGTAAAAAGGGTTGACCTGGATAGCTTCAAAAAAAAAAAATGAGATCAGCATAATCTTAATCTTACCTATTTTATCAGAATATTTGATTCAGAATTAGATACTGAACCCCAATTGGTCTTATCAGAATGAACCTGGCTCTCTAGTTTAGTGGGGAGTGGGGGCTGATTCTGAATAACAAGATGTGCTGGGTGAGGTCTGTTTTGCTACCTGAAATACGCCAACCTGTGATAAAGGAACACAGAGGGAGGGGGGAAATAGGGAAGAGGATATGAAGAGAAGGCTAGGAAGAAAGATAGGGAGGAGGAAGAGGAGAAGCTCTGATCAAACCATACCCCAAACCCATTCTTTCTTTGGACTTTTCATTTGCATGCTCCAATAAATCCCTCTTTCTTTAAGGCCATTAAAGTAGTCTTTTGATAACTGCAAATGAAAGGATCTAATTACAAATAAGATGCCATTGTAGGCATAGAATGGTTATAGTATAACATAGGACCTGCCCACTGTAAATATTAGACTGTGTCCTTGCTATAATCTTCTGTCTTTAACTGTCCCTGGGATTCTAGCTTTTTATTTTTTGTTTTCTGACAGTAATGAAGCTTGAACTCAGGGTCCTACTCTTGCTAGCCAAACACTTTATCATTTGAGCCTTTTTGCTTTAGTTATTTTTCAGGTAGGGTCTCAACGCTTTGGGTCCAGGACAACCTCAAACCATGATCCTCCTACTTGCAAGTAGCTGGGATTATAGATACACAACACCATGCACCACTTCTTTATAGGGATGGGTTCCATCTCACTTTTTTGTACCTAGGCTGGTCTTGAACCATGATCCTCCCAATCTCTGCCTCCCAAGAAGCAAGGATTATAGATATGGATCACAACACTCAGACTGGTTCTAGGCTTTCAACCTGCGAAAGTCCCTTTTCTTATAGTCTTTTCTGAACATTTCCCTACTCTTCCCCTCAAGGTGATTTTCTCTTATCAATTCCTAAATCTTCAAGGGCCTTGGTAGCCTGGGAGAAGCAGGGCACTCCTCTTCATATTCATGCACCAAGAACCAAGTGAAAGAGGCCTGTCACAGCTTCATCAACTGCCAACAAAAAGGGAATCCTTAGGCTTGGACCCAGGTAATATCCTTTCTTAAGTTTGTCCCTGTGGCCATCTCAGTCCAGAACTTCTATCTTTTCCTATCAGTCTCACAGAATTCTTGAGACCAGACTCACAAAGTACCTCCTCCTAAAAGTCAGTGAAGGCCTCCTTGGAGTTCCCATGACATTCAATAAGTACCTCCTCTTTGTCATTCAGACATGTAAGAAGAGACCTACATACGAAGTGATAATGCACCCACTGAGTCAAGAATCAGTTTATTTGTGTATAGCCAACATTACAGGGGGAAAGAATGTCATTTGTAGCATATACGGTGGTATGTATCTGTAATCCTAGCTACTCAGGAAGTGGAAACAAAAGGATTGTGATTCAAGGCTGACAGGGCAAACAGACCAAGACCCTGTCTCAAAAACAAAATGAAGACAAAAAGGCTGAGGGTGTGGCTCAGTGCTAAAGCACTCACCTAGCAAGCACAAAGTCCTGGGTTTAATCTGCAGTATTGCAAAGAAAAAAAAAAAGAATGTCATTTGTGATGTGGAGGAATATGTGCTAGATTCAAAAACAGTACACATTGGCTTCTAAGAACAATGGAATTTCTCATAAATTACAAACCTCTCCAAGATTCTTTTTTTTTTTAGCTTTTTAATAGAAGAATGGAGGAAATGTTACTAAACAAAGTTCAATGGTGCTGGCTGATGCAAATCAAATGGGCAACCAGAGCATGCTGTATATATATACAGATGCAAAATATACTTAAAATTTTATAGTTCCAAAAATAACTGAGGAAAAGATGTGAGCTGATATTTGACAGGTATTAGATTCTTGGCACAAAGAGGAAGGAACTTTAGGATGGAAAACCAACATTGAATGGTCAAGGAAGCAAGAGATGGTAAGAAATGGACCCATAGAGATTCATAAGAGAAGATCGCTTGGATTTCAGAATTACATAGAGAGACTGAGGGTCTCTCTATGGACCCATAGATGAGATCACTTGGATTACAGGATTTGGAAAGGCCTCTTATGACATGTTAGTAAGTTCTAGTGTTTCAGACATAACTTATTACTGATTTTAAGTGCCCAATATTCTTGCCATGTAGATTAGAGTGAGGTTAATAGCCAATATTTTTTTTTTCTTTTGGTGCAGGGTGGGTCTAAGATTCTTAATCTCCTTTCAGGATGGCAAAGCCAAGAAGATCCTGCCCTGCCAAAGATGTCAGATCTCTTTGTCCTCTTCAGCACTTTTTAAACCCCTTCTCACATCCAAGCCTCTCAGTAAAATGATTTGACCACCAAAAAAAAAAAGATTCTTAATCTATGAGGACTTTATTACTGAGTTGTTGTGAGTTTAAGAAGCCTACTGAATTTGAAAAGTAGTTTAGTTCTTTCAGAATGATACCTACATATTTTTTGTTGGCTATTATGGGTGTTCAGAGCAGGTAAGGGATGCCTTCTTGCTAGAGAAGAATTGGAGACATGAATAAGTGAAAAACTCATGAAGGAAGTAGTCTTTGGGCTGACCTTAACATGTAAGATTTAGGCATGCTGAAATGGAGATAGGGTGAGAGAGGTATCCAGGTAAAGAAAGCCAGCATCAATGCAGCAACAAATTTTATTGAACAATTACATGTCAACTACTGTTCCAAGTGCCAGGGATACTGCAGTAAACAAGACAAAGTCCCTACCTTCAGAGGGCTTGCATTCTAATTGGAAAGACAGACAATAAATAAACTTACAAAATGATTTCTGATAGTGATGAGAGATACGACAGTGATACACTGTGTGACTGGAGGGGGGATGTTCCAGAATAAGGTAAAGAAAGAAGGCCCTTCTGAGGTGATGCTGTTCCATTTGAGAAGAGAGTGATGAAATAGAGGTGAGCTGAGGAAAAGCATGGCAAAGGCCCTGAGATAAGAAGAAACTTTCCATGTTTAAGAAAGAACAAAATGACCAGTGTGGCTACAGCAGAATGAACAGAGGTAAAAGTAGTATGAGATTAAGGCTGAGGTCCTATGCAAGGAACAGCAAGAAAGCTGGAGATGTAGCTCAGTGGTAAAGCCCTTCCGTAACATGCAGCAGGAAGGGAGGGAGGGAGAGGAAAGAGAGGGAAAAGAATCAAGTTGAAGTTGTAGCAACAGAAGATGCTAGAAAGTCAATCTGGGACTGGAATTAGAACTTCAGACTTCAAATTAAGGCATATATACTGCATTCTTCAGAAGCACTGTCTTGGGTTACAATGAGCCAGTTCTGCTAGGCAAGTCTTCAGGGACACCTAAATATGTTTCTAATCAAGTAGGGTGACTTTGGTAGAGGTCATGGGCACATGATCCAGAGCCCCAAAGCAGCAAAGCAAAGGCAGCTGTGAGACTGCTGGTAATGTTAATATAGAATGTCTGAGCAAAAAGTCATCTAGCTCACCTTCACCACCAAGGAGGAAATGAAGACCAAGGAAGGAAAGGAGGCCTCGGATGAATGAGCATACAAGCTGTAACTAATGTTTATGAACACATGGTTCTCCCACATTTCTGGGTGCACATGAGTTATAATGTCTCACTTGTAGGTCAAAACATTTCATTGCTGGTGTCTGGCTCACTACCTCTGCCATAACAATCACTTGTGAACATGGAGGTGCCTTAGATATCCAGCGTGGGATATGGAGCCAACACATGCGAATCACTCAGAGCCACAGGAAATTTGCAAAACAAAGAAATAATCTCTAGCTATGTTAAGTCATTGAAATATTTGGGGGCTGTTATGAAAAGATAACCTAAACTGTAATGACTAATATAAAGAGAATACAGACAGAATAAACAAAAAAATTTAACTTGCAAAGAAGAGTAAACATATTTGCCCTGACTGAGAAGTGAGATGCTGCCTGCCTGTGACAGACTGCATTTTTTTTTTTTTTTGCAATTCTCCATCCTTTCCTATGTCAGTGACCTTTATCAGATATGTAACTTTGCAATTCCTCCATAACAAAGTAGCATAGCCTGGGTAAACTGCTGTAAATCTCAGCAGTTTATTTTCTCACAGTTCGGGAAGCTGCAAGTCTGAGATGGGGGACCAGCACTGTCACGTTCTCTTTCTGACTTGCAGACAGCTATCTTCTTACTGCACGCTCACATGGCAGAAAGCAAGCTTTCTGGTGTTTTGTCTTATAAGGGCACTGGTCCCATCAGGAGGGCCATAGTCTCATAACCTCATATAAAACTAATCATCTCCACAAGATCCCATCTTCAAATTCCATCATATTGGCAGCTAGGGTTTCCATTTACAAATCTGGAGTGGACACAATTCAGTCTATAACGGAGTATATTCTACCACTCCCTGGTTTGTGTCTACAATTGCAAAATTATAGGCTATGACAGGAAATCTTAGGGGACCATCTTAGAATTCTGCCTACCACACATACACATTTAAAATTGGAAAAGAGCTGAGTACTGATTATAGTACTGATTACAGGCATGTAATCCCAGTACTGAGGAGGCTGAGGCTAGAGGATAGCAAATTCTAGGCCAGTGAGACCCTGTCTCAAAAACAAAAACAAACAAAGAAAAAAGAAAAGGATCCAAAACTTAAAAGATGATAAAGATTCTAAATATCAGAATCTTTTTGTTGCTGTTGTTTTGTTCTTTTGAGACAGGGTCTCACAGTATAGCCCACGCAGGCCTTGAATTCTGTGTATACTCAGGTTGGCCTCAAACTCCAGATCTTTTTGCCTCAGCTTCCACAGGTGTGCATCACCACTCCTGGCTTAAATATCAGAATTTTGCATTATGCAATTTATTAATAATTAGGAAGGAAAGAAATTAAAGAAAAAGTATGCCATCCTAGCCATAACATAAAAAAGGATATCTTTTCTTTGAGATTAGAAGAATGAAGGGAAGAGCGCAGAAGCAAAAGACAGCTTTCATGCCAGCTATTGACTTTGCCAAAATTAGTTTCATTTTAATTTAGCTACAAAGAGACATATTTTCATCTTCTGGGTTCTTTGAAAAAGTTCTTCCAGATGGTTACACCTCCCTGGAGTGACGCACCCAGCATAGCGCCTTGCACGTATTGGAAATTCAATTAAACACTGCTGACCATCTGATTGAGAATGCAGTCTGTAGTGGCTGACTTAATATAAACATATGGCTTAGTTCCCATCAAAGGAAAAACTAAGCCACTATATTCCCCTCTCCAACTCTGCACCTCCTTTGCAACATGGGAGAAAAGAGAAGTAAACTAATAAAAACAGACCACGTAACAAAGATTAGGGAACAGGTACTCTGCAGAACACAAAATTTCTCTAATTTTATCATAAAATCTGAATTGTTCAGTGAAAGATCAACATTGTAGATATGTCCTTCATTTTAATTGAATTCAATCAGATCACTACTTACTGAGTATATCTCCAGGATACTAAAGATGAAGACACAATCTAAACTTATTTGCTGAGAGCTCAGAGATAAAAGAAGTACTCGAATGACCATAATGTAGGGTGAAATAACATTAACTCTTAAAAGCAAAGTGAAGGAAAGAAAACAGTATTATACCACTTTTAACCCTCTCAAGAACTGTAGGAAGCTGGACGCTGGTGGCTCACACCTGTAATCCTAGCTACTGAGGAAGAAATCAAGAGGATCTTGGTTCAAAGCCAGCCCCAGGCAAACAGTTCAAGAACCTGTCTCAAAAATACCCAAAGCAAAACACAGCTGGCAGAGTTCAAACACTAGCATCACCGAAAAAAAAAGAACCATAGGAAGAATTTATAGATGAGAAAAACAAAGGCTTAGAGAAACTTAAAGCCTTTTTCCATGATTATACAGCAAGTGTACAATAGGGTAGAAATTTAAACTCAAGACTGACTCCAAAGCTCAATCTCTCCCATGGCTGGGGTGCAATTCACTCTGGCTGGCTAGATGGATGGGACTTTGGAGGCCCATGAAAAGAAACCAGGACAAGTTTCTTAAATGAGCAATTATTTCAAGTACAACAATTTCGACAAGCTAAGATAAAAGAAAGTAGAACATTTCTAGGAAAACAGAGTAAGGCACAGTCAGGGCTTACTGGAGTGGCTCAAGGTATAGGCCCTGAGTTCAAACACCAGTACCACAAAAAAAAGTCAACACTTGGAGAATGGTGAGTGATTCAGATAAACTACAGCACAAATTCTTTACAAATAAAGGTAAGTTGGAAGCATACTCTGGGAGCCAAACACTGAAGTTAAGAAGTTACTGTGATAGCTAGGCACAAGTGGTTCATGCCGATAATCCTAGCTACTTAGGAGGCAGATATCAGGAGGATCGTAGTTTGAGGCCAGCTCAGGCAAAGAGTTATACAGACTCTATCTCAAAAATACCCAACCCAAAATAGGGTTGATGGAGTAGCTGGCAGTCACCTGCCTAGCAAGTATGAGGCCCTGGGTTCAAATCCAGTACCACCCAAAAAAAAAAGAGAGAGAGAAGTTACTGTGACAGTCTACTCTATAAAACAAAAGGGAAGAGGGTCCAAAAAGTGAGCTTGGATTAGGAAAGGGAAAATCATCCCTATTTACCCTCTCACCGTCTGTGCGGGAGCTGATAAATATGACTCAAAGGCCAAATTCGGCCCACCATCTGTTGTGAAAATAAAGGTCTGTTGGACCACAGCCATGCTCCTTCATTCATGAATTATCCATGGCTGCTTCACCCTATGACAGCAAAGATTATTTTAAGATATTGTAGGCCCATAAAACCTGTAACATTTAACTTCTTTACAGAAAAAAAAAAAAAAAACCTGTCAACACTTGCTCTAGGCGCATGTTCGATCATATAACGCACAGTTCCAACTCTTAGTAGTCTGTTCTGGTTCAAATACTAAGCTTATATGGATATTCCTTGATTGAGCAACTTTCAAGATTATCATTTGAATTCATATTTTGCAATTAAGATTTAAGCCTTTTTTATTTTTTAAATTTTTTTTATTGTGCTGGGTGGGGGTACCTTGTGGCATTTACAAAAGTTTATATCAAATATATCATACTTGAATTCACCCCCTCCACTGCTCTCCTTTATCCCCACCTCCCCCCATTCCTGGAATAGTTTCAACAGTTCTCATTTTTGCATTTACATACACGTGTACACAGTATTTGCACCATATTCACCCTCCTACACCTTTCTCCACCTCCCCCTGCCCACCTTGGCAAGATCTGTTCTGCCCTCCTGTTCACCAATTTTATAAAAGAAAAAAAAGAAAGAAAGAATATTTTTGCTTATTTACGATAAAGATAACTACACAGGGAGTTTCCTTGTGACTTTTCCATGTATATATGTACTATAACACCGACTAATTCATCTCCTCTATTTTTCTTCTGTCTCCCTTAGTCCCTTATGGTAGTTTCACTGGTTTAAAAATTCTATATTCATTCTTGTATAGAGAGTACATCAAGCACATTCACTTTCTTAGTTTCCTTCTTTTACCCTATCCCTCTCGTGTGTGACCTGTTTTTCATAATACTGCTATATTTGTATTAGGTCTATTTTTCACATATGAGAGAAAACATGCAGGTTTTGGCCTTCTCAATCTGGCTAACTTCACTTAAGATGATGTTCTCCAGTTCCATTCAGTTACCTGCAAAAGACAAAATTTCATTCTTCTTTGTGGCTGAATAGAATTCCATTGTATATAAATACTTAAATAATCAGACTCCCTTCCTTTCTCCACACTCCCCCATCCTGATCACACACAGCTTCCTATCCCCATATGAATACACATGTAATAGTGTTAACATTAATGACTACATATTCTTCATTGCTAAGTTTAATGTTTCCATGCTTTCAATGTCTTTTTCTAAGGTTAACAATTATCATTTGTTTCATTTGCAGCTTTCTATTTACCTATCACTATTTTTCCCAAGTCTGACACATCTATCAGCCATTAATTTTTTCCAAATGTTCAAACACACCAAAATACTTCATTGTTTCTATTCATTCTTCCCAAAACCTTCTCAAAGCCTTCCATGTTTTAGTTTGTTTTGCTTTGCTTTTCCTTTCTCTCCAGACTACACTGGTTGCTCTCACAGCCAATGATCAAACTGCTTTCCTAGAACTTCTCTTCTCTGCCCTCCCATATTGAATCCTGTGTTTCCTAAATCCCATTTTTCTCCTCACTTTCTCCCTCATTTTACGAAGTTCATCCTCCAGAAGCTTTCAATTAAAGGACATATAAGACATAATTTTTAATTCTTCCAGGTCCTAGAATTTTATTCTAGCCTGTCTAATTGACAGTTGTGGCTGAATAAGGAAATCTAAGTTGGAAACTATTTCCCCTCATAATTTTGAAAGCATTGTACTGTCTTCTACTATCCAGTGTGACTATAAAAAGGTTGATGCCCTTCTAATTTCCATTCATATCTATGTGACTTGTTTTTATATTTCTTTTTGTTTCATTTTATACTCCCTCCACAAAACTTTTAGGATCTTATTTTAATATAAGGTATTCCTAAATTTCAGAATATGGATTCATTGTGCTAGATACTTGGGGGAGCCTTTTCAATCTGAAGACTTGTATCCTCTAGTACTAAAATATTTTCTTATCTTTTTTGGTAATTCATTTCTTTTTCTTGTTCTCTATTTGTGTAAGTTGTCTATTGCCATAAAAATATTGCATCAAACCATCCAAAACCTCAGTGGCATATAACAATGATCATTTCTCCAGAGTCCACCAGTCAGCGAAGCAGTTCCACTAATCTGGCTGGGTTTGGTTAGGCAGTTCCTTCTGGTATTGACTGGGCCTCCCACACATATTTGTAGTAGGCTGGCCATTAGCTGAATCAAAATAAGATTTGGTAAAACACAGCCCTGGGCCATAAGTCTCATCCTCCAACATGTTTTCATCATAATCAGAGGTTCCAGATGAGAAGCAGAAATGTACTTACTGCCTTTTAAAGCCTCTATTGTATCAAATTTCTATAACTCCATTGACCAAATTAAATCATATAAACAAATCCAGAGCCAGTGTTGGAAGATCATCAAAGGGTGTAGATACATAAATTCACATATGGAACCCATACTGGTCAGGTCTTGAATTTGCTGAATTTGCCCTCTAAATTTCCTTTCTTTACTATGTTCCATCCCTTGGGTTTATTTTCTCTTTTGCTGTTGATGATGATGATCTTTCTAGGAAATTTCTCCAAGCTTATCTTAAAACGCTTGTAATTTTTTTGTTAATAATAAATTTTAAATTTCCAAGCTACTTTCTTATTATGTTAGTCCCTCTTTTGTAGAATTATTATTTCAAGGATGCAGTATTTTCCTTTATTAACCTAACGATATTAGTAAGAGGGATTGGGGTAGGGTTTTTTTCCCCCTTTGGCAATACTGGGGTTTGAACTCTGGGCCTAACACTTGCTAGGTAGGCACTCTGCCACTTGAGTCACACCCCCAAGTCCTTTTATGCTTTAGATGTTTTTTGGATAGAGTCTTGAAATTTTGCCCAGGGCAGGCCTTGGACTATGATCCTCCTTTCTATGCCTCCCAGTAGCTGGGATTACAGGGACATGCCACTACACCTGGTCTGTTGTTGAAGTTTGTTTTCGTTTGGTTTGGTCTTTTGTTTTTTTTGAAACGGGGTCACACTCTGTAACCCAGGCTGGCCTCAAACTAATGACCCACCTGCCTTAAGTCTCCTGGAGTGCTGGGATAAGAAGTATGCATTACCTTGTTGGTTTAAGAGTTTTGGGAAGTATTTTTCAATTACCTCCTTTTTTTCAGAAGTGAAGTATCCCCCACTTCTCACAGGAGAGAAATGTATATGAGTGATCTACATGTATTTTAGATGATTATGTTAGGTGATCATGGTACTTTCCACCAAGCTCCATTTTCTGCTACATATACTACTCCCAGCTTCTGTGGAACCAGGAGCTTCCAAATATGAGTCTCTCTTGGGCTTGCTTCTCATAAGCATCTCTTCTATTGACACTTCAGTTATACCTTTTCCCTCTCTGCTGTGTCAGTTGCTATTCTTTTTTCCAGTTTCAATCTTCCAAAAATTTGTTCTCTCATCCTGTACCTTACTACTATTTCAGTGAGATTTGGGGAAGGAAAGAAGGTAAGTTCACAGTCTATCCAGCATATCCAACATGTTTAAATGTTACTTGAAAACAACACAATCTTAAGACATATAGGTATGCCTTAATGGTTGGAAAGGCAAGGGTGAAGATCAAGATAAAGGTCAGAATTAGAGATATATATTGAAGTGTGGCTTACACAGAAGCAGTTTCTTCTACTATCAAAGGAAAGAACAGGGCTGGAGGTATGGCTCAAGTAGTAGAGTGCCTGCCTAGCATATGCAAAACCATGAATTCAAATCCCACTGCTGCCAAAAAAAAAAAAAAAAAGAAAGAAAGAAAGAAAAAAATCCAATAATATAATCTTTGGAAATGCTTAAAGTAGGAGAAGGAAACTACCAAAGACTCCCCCAAAAACAGAAGTATAAGTGAGTTTGTACTAAGTCACAAAAGTCAAGGAGGTAAAAATCTTTAAAAAGAATAGTCAATAGTATCAAAGGTAGCTGCAAAACACAGGAAAATGAAAATATGGAAGACATTATTTAGAAAATAATCAGGAAAATCATGATGTTTAAGATGGCTGCTTAAACAGCATATACATGCAAAAGGTAAAGGAATAGGGAGTCAAGCAATATTCACTGGTTCTTTTCTTTTTTCAAGTAATCTGATGGTGAAGAGGATGAGAAAAAGCCTGACATAAGTGGGAAGGAGAATTTAAACAGTACATTAAAGTCACAGAAAGTTTTTTGAGTTTTTTGGTTTGTTGTTTAAGAAAAAAAACTAGGCAATAATATAGAGGGAAAGATTTGATGAGCAAATGAAAATGGAAAGAGGAAAATTAAAAGATAATTAATAAAGGTTTGGAGGAGAAAGGAAGTATATGCAACCATGAGCACAGGTGCAAAGATTTGCCTTAGAGAGGCATTCTATGCTGCAGAGATGCAAGGAGAAAGAAGGAATAAAACTAAAGGTGGAGAGATGCACAGGAGAAAATTCTATAAAGCTCATGCCCAAATGTCCTCAATATCAGCTAAATAAGAAACCAGGTTATCTGCTGAGTGTGACTACAGCAAGAATGGGATTTATGGAGAGTGGAAAAGGCTTGGAACAGCTGCTCTGGCAAATGTAATAGGGAGTTCATGGGAGGTTTTATTTATTTATTTACTTACTTAAGCAACAGCAGCAGCAGGAAAATTCCAGATGAAACTACCATGAGAACTCAACTGTGAACAAAATATACTTTTAGAGAGCAATATTTGTCTTTTCCCAATAGTGTGTATTCTAGAGTTGCTCAGGTGGGTAGAAGGTAGATGATGTCAATCAATCAGGATAAAATATCCCCAAATTAATAAAACCTAAATTTTTATTTTACTTAACAAATTTCCTTTCTTATTTCACTTTTAAAAATGAATGCTAAGTGTGGTGGTACACATCTATAATCCCAGCACTCAGGAGGCTAAGGCAAAAGAATCTTGAGTTCAAAGCCAGTCTGGACTAAACAGATCCTGTCTCAAAAACAAAAAGCATACATGCAAAATAAACGAAATGTGGCTGAGGATATAGCTCAATGGTAGAGCACTTCTAGTATACATAAAACCTTGGGTTTGATCCCCAGCACTGAAAAAAAAAAACTAATAAAAATAAATCTTCAATCCGAGAGATCTTTCAATACTTATTTCTTGCTAACTGCAAACTAATCAAGTCCTAATCCCAAAATAACTATACCAATTCCAATCTCCTTTCACCAAACACTACTTCCTCCATTATAACCTGTTATACTTTACATTTCCATGCATAATAGATCACATCTGCAAACACAATGGCTGCTGCTTCTTGGAATTTCATTCATCCCTGCCAACCATTATTCACGATTAGGTTATTTTGGTCCTGATTCATTTTGTAGTTCATATGAAAAGATGGTTTTGTTTTTGTTTTTGTTTTTGCTTTTGGACAAGGTCTTTCTATGTAGCCCAGACTGGCCTCAAACTCAGGATCCTCCTGCCTCAGCCTCCCAAGTTCTGGGATGATAGGCATGTACCACCACACCTGGCTTTCATCATTTTCTTTAGCCATCAGCAGCCACTTCACTCACATACCTCTAAGCACTGGTTCTCAACTAGAAGCAATTCTGCCTCCAAGGTGATACCTAGCAAGGTCTAGAGATAGATTTTTGGTTGTTGTTTTGGTTTGGGTTTTTTTCCCAAGGTCTAGAGATGGAATTGGGGGGGGGGGGGCGGTTCTTGTTGCTATTGTTTTGGCATCTAGTGGACACAGGCCTGAAATGCTGCAATTTACAATTTAAAGGACAAACCCACCTCACCCCCAACAAAGAATTATCTGGCATAAATGTAATAGTACTAAGGTTGAGAATTCTGCTCAAAAGCTATTTTACTCATACTCTAAATATAAAAAAACTCAACAATCAAGTAAAACCTGCCTTGGTTCAAGTTGGTTCACTCTTCTGCTCGCTGACTTCTTGTGTTCCCAAGATCTTTGAAATCTTGCCTTTCTCCTAGTAATGCAATGGTAAACTGATCCTCAGATCCTTAACTCCCTCTTGACATCTGACACTTAAAGACACTTGTCTCTGTGAGGTTCCCAAAGTCCCCAGGCTTCTCACCATGAAAAACTGGGAAGACTTTAATCCTTTACTTTCCAGACACAGATCTTTACACAGTCTGATCTCCAATCCAAGCTGACTAATCTTAATCACAGATTGCTCCCTATACTCCAGGGTAACAATATGACTTGACACTGTACATCAAAGGAACATTTAAAAGGCTTTTGCCTATCTAACTTTGAGTTTCGGCCCTGCATCTCTTCTTTCTATGGTCACCTAAGGGGTTGTTGCCTATCTCTAGAACAACAGTTCACAGGTTTAACACCTTATTATATGATCGCTAGAGGAATGAATACATGAACCAATAACCTGCAGGCTTAAGTTACAAAGAACATACATTTGTATTGATTGAATTCTGGATCTTAGAGCTCTGTCATTCAGTCACCAAAATATTTATTTAAGTTCTGTGCCACGCATGGAAGTAGGGAGATTAAAAAAAAAGGACATGGTCCCTACCCTTAAGTAGCTTATAGTACAGTCTGTGAGTCAAATACATAAATAATTTGTAGGTAAACTGATTATAATTAGATCATTTCTGTTTTATAGCCAAAAAGATATTGCAAGATAGAAAAATAATTCTTCCTGAAAATTAACAGAAATAAGTGTTAAAATAAAAACACACTGGATAGATGAATGAATGAGCAAATGAACAAGCAGATGGATAAAAAAGAGAAATTAAATATCAAACTAGTTTTTGATGGGAGTCTTAGGAGGTATATCACTGAGAATTTCAATATTCTACTACAATCTCCCTTTCATCTTCCTTCAAATGTCATTCTCAACTATAAATGCTAATTGATTTATCATTTTTAACAAATTAATCTGGGTAGCAGAATAATTCTATAACACAATGCATGCTGAAAAATCTTTGCTTCAGTTTGGCCTACAATGAAGCCTCTAAACAGATCTAGCCAACCAGTCTGCACAGACCAGGGATAATACTGGGCTACAATGCACCACGAAGCCTCTCCAGAAAATTATAGCCAGTGTTCATCTGATGATCAATGTTTGTGCTTTATCAACTGTTAAAGAGTTGCTATGATTTGGATAAATGTCCCCCAAAGGTCCATATGTTAAAGGCTTAGTCACCAGTCTGTGGGTAGATAGTGGAACCTTTTAAGAGGTGGAGCCTAGTAGCAGGAAGGTGGGTCACTGGGGGCATTCCCTTGACGGGGTGTTGTTTCCTGAACAATATGATGCAAGCACGTTGCTGTATCACCTCTTCTCCCACCACCATATGCTACTTTGCCACAGGTCCAACGTAACAGAGCTTATGGACCATGGAGTGGAATCCCTGAAACCATAAGCCAATATAAGCCTTATTTCTTATAGATTATATCAGGTATTTGTTGCAGTGATGGAAAGGGGAAAAGTAACAGCAGTTTTAATATCACTTTTAATTGGCACATTCTCTCAGTCTTAAGAGTAACAGACAGGGTTCCCCAAAAAAGAGATCATAACTATATTACATTCATTCTCCCTTTAAAAAGTACAAACATACCAACTGAGCCAGCACAAAATATCCACCTGGCTGGACCACCTCTGCTTCTACATAACACCTTGTTAATCCATTATAATTATTTATTTATATTGCAGCTATACTAGGATATCAAATGCTACAACTAAGTTCATCACCATTCCTTATAAAATGTAACTGTAAAGAGCTGGATTTGTACCTAAGAGCCATTGGGTACTATCAGCATGATCTTGAGCAAGATGTTTAACCTCCTTTGAGGCTAAAATGTACATAGGACTTTAAATGCAATTGTAGAAGACAACATTTACCATAGAGGATTTCTGTGAGAGTAAATAAGGAGATGGTATCTCTACAGAGAACATCTATGAGATGCTTAAAGACTATTAGCTTTCCCTTTTACACAAAGTTACTGAATAAAATTGTCTTATAATTTTCTTTTTGCTTAATTTTCTCTAGTACTCTCCACTTTACAAAATTTAATTCATTCTTTCATTTATTCAGTTATTAGGAGCATGAACTTAGCACTGACTCCCTCTAAAACCTCTCCCAGGCAACTATGAAACCCATAGTGAGAAGCAGAATTCAGGGTTCATTGCTTGCCTTTGTTTTAAAGTGGGAATCCCCCCTTCATCTCTGATAATTTTCCACCACCGAGTCAACCAATTGTGGATTCCAAGTCCAGCTTTGCCATTGGTTATTAAGTCCTCTGGGTCTCAGTGTCATATAAACTAACGTATGTATGGCAATGAACATAGTGTCTCGTGCATAATAGGTACTCTAACAAATTATATTTAACTGTTCTCACCATTGAGGTTGCTAACCTAAGTTGTGTTCTTGATCAACAATTAACCTCAAAATATAGTCCAAATCATGTGCCACTAGCATGCGCCCTGTTGCAGACTTATTCACTCATTTATTTAACAAATAATTTTCTGAGGACTAGGGGACATGGCTCAAATGGGAGTGGTAGAGCTCTTGCCTAGCAAGTGTGAGGCCCTAACTTCAACCTCAGTACCACAAAAAAAAAAGGCCCAAGTCAGGCTCTGTGTGTATCTCAGTGGTAGAGGGGCCTGGGACCTGGGTTTAATCCCCAGCACTAAAACAGAACAAGTAATTTTCTGAATGTCTAATATGTTTTAGCATAAAATAGCTGAACTAATGTTCAGCACTTTTTAAGATAATTAAGGACTCAGGCCTGAAGGCACTCATGGTCTAATGGGAAGGCAAACATGCAAACGAATAAATTACAAGAAATGAACCAAGCCTTGTATGCACATATGAATAATAAAAGAAAAATGAAAAAAAAAAAACATAAATTACAACGTGGTGTTCTAAATGTTAAAAATAGAAGTATGTACACAAAGTGCCAGGGAAGCACCAAAGATTGAAATCGGCAAAGCTTCCCAGGGAGATGATTATGCCACATGGAGCCTGTGAGGATGAGAGGACTCCACTGAACACGCAAAGGTAAAATATGTATTCCACGGGAACAAAAGCACAAGCTCAGGCTCCTGCTGGACAGTGTTGAGTACATGAATCAAGTATGTTTGCAGGATGCTATTGCAAAGGAATAGTGAAAATGAGGCAGGTAAAAAGCAGCAAATCAAGTGCCTGAGCTCAAACTCCAGTACTGTTTAAAAAAAAAAAAAAAAAAAGGAACCAAGGTCTCAAATAATATGCCAAACCATGTGGACTTTACTCTTTAAGCAATGGACAGTCACTGTTACATTTCTAAGTCAAAGAGTAACGTGGTTTAAAAGAGTAGCAAAGGAGGTAATGAATTGGAAGGACTAATATTGGAAGTGGTGATAGTGAATGGATATAAGTAGTGAGGGTCAAGCACACTTTAGGGTTTCTAGCCTAGATAAATGGTGCACTATAGTTCCCTAACATAAAGGAGTCATACAAATAGCAGAGCAGAACTGTGAGTAAAAATAATGAATGTTTTGAGTTTCATATCTCCATTGAGAGGTATGAAATAAATAACATTGAGGATAATATGGCTACAGTACAGGAAAAGGAATGAAATAGCAATATAGGTAACCTTTTTAAAATCAAGAAACATGCTTTTTAAAAGAAATATAATTTGGTCAGATCACATGCCTATAATCCAAGCACTGTAGAGGCTGAGGCAGGAGGATCATGAGTTTGAGGCCAGTCTGTGCTACATAGTGAGACCCTGCTCAACAACAAGGAAGAGAGAGACAAACAGACAGACAGACAGAAAGAGGTAATTTGTTTAGACTTCTCTCCCAACTTCAGATTACAAAGATTAATACCTATTGCACATACATTAAATTTTCACATAGAAACATAGAAAGATGTCAACATGTTTAGTGAAAGCTATTATCCCTTACCAAAAATGAGTACTCCATATTCATTTGTCTGTTACTTTTCTTAGAGCATCTACTAGCTAATAATAACACAAGGACATTCTCCTTACCTACAAAATTAAAATATTTCAAAAAGTAATGTTTTAATGGCAAAAAATATACATAGTTTGCTTCATCTTCTGAATAAAAACTGTTTAATTTCCTGAGCAGACATTAGTCATATTTTACAAAATCCAAATTCACGGAAGGAGTTAAAAATTTTCTAAAATTCCCAGAGCAATATACCTCACCCAGAGAATCTAGTCAAGAGCTTATTAAAAAGGCCTAAAAGTCAATGTCATACCACAATTTTAAATAACATCATGCATCCCTCTGTTTAATAAATTATTTCAAAATCAGGTCACAATTGACAGACACACTATCTTGGGCAGACGGGAGAAAGTAGATAAGCAGGGAAAATTTCCTTTTCTCTAGTGAAGCATGTCCACCAACTGTCATATCTGGAAAACAGCCAAAATGAGCACTTTATTTGCAAAAAGAACAGGAGTCTTGAAATATGAGCAAAATGTGTGGTGTATAAATGTGGAATATAGAAAATTCTTTTAGAATTCACATTCTAAACACAACTAATGCTTCAAAAGTCCAGGATGGAAATCCTTAAACCACTTTACCCTTTTCATCTAGGCTGTGACCACCTACCCAGGGCCACGTTCCCTTATATACTTCAGGACAGATATCCTGGCCTCATGAGTATTTAAGTGAATTAGCCACATAAATTATCTTAGAAAACAATAGCCAAACCATGTCTCCTTCAACAGTCCCAGAGCATTTTTTGGTTTCCTTTCCACAAGGTTTACCAGCAAAAGCTGACACAGCTGAGCTGCTGAGGGAAAACAACTAAACTATTAAAGAAGCAAGTCAGACAGAAAAGAGGCAGGGAAGGTAGAAATGTTAACAACTAGAGAGAAAAGGAAAACCTTAGACTGTGTCTGAATCTGTATAAACTTGTATAAGTCTACATTAATATTCTTAATTCAGTTGGGCCCATCATCAACAGTCTACAAGGGTTTTCTAAATGGGCTTCTCACTGGTCTAAAATAAATACATCTTAAAAGTAATAATGGTAGAGTCTAAACAGTGTTCATAGCTAATAACTAGGGAAAACAAAAGTATCAGGCATTTATTTTAAGTGACTTTACTACTGGAAACTTTTTGACATTTCTAACACTACTATTAACACCATTTTCACCTTGGATAAAATACCTAATTGTGTCACATAGTATTTTGGTTCTTTAAAAAAGGAAAGTATAACAGAGGGAAAGTAAGAAATGTAACATGAAGAAAGATTTCTGGGTTAAGTATATTCTCTCAAGAAATTCATAAAATAGTTCAGGTAGTCAACATTTTTCACATGCCCTTTTTGAGATTTTATCCTTTTATCTCCCCACAACCATGAGGTTGGGATCAAAGAGAGCCAGCAGTCCATAGGTTCCAGCAGTCTTGGAATCTTTGCTGCCTTGATTCCTGATCTTGCCAACCACCTGGCAATTCAACATTTCCTTGATTCTATGAGAAACTTCTGTAAGTCCTATGAATTCCATTTCCTTTCCAAGAGCAAGTAAACAAGACTTCCAAAGAAGGTCATTATTAGATGAGGATGATCCTTTCTTTCCATCAAAGAAATGATAATAATATGAATAGATGCTGAAAATAAGTATCCGTCAATCCCCAGATTCAAGAGTTCTGGAGAGATTTTAAAGGGCAATAGAGCACAGAAGGATAGGTGGTCTGCATGGTCCCTTGTTCTACTAATGAAATGTCACAAACTACAAAATTTAAGAACAATTTCCATAGAATCCCAAGTACCCCATAAAAACAGAAAACCAAGATATAAGTACTATGGGATATTATGAAAAGGTCCTATGTTATTAGAGGTATTAATAAGAAAATATAAGTTAAGAAAGAATAGGAATCACGGTATCTTCAGAACCCTGCATATCATCTTACACATTAAGTATATCACTTTTTAAATCCAGGCCTATACTACTTACTTTCCTATTAGTATAACTAAAATTATGATCATCTTTCTACTAAGCTTGTTTTCCCAAACCCAGAGGACAGCAGTAACTGGTAGCACTGCCTGCTGTTTATTTTTCTCTTTAATTTGGAATGAAAAGCTAAATACTCTTTTGAAGTGAAGTATACAACTGCAATGAATTATTTTTGCAATGCTCCCACTTTTTTTCCCACTTTTTTGCAAAAAAATGATAGTATTTTCAACTATACCAAAAGTTTACTAAAGAGCTTTCTAGAAGTTTCTTTGCTTAGATTTATTTCTAGGAATGGCTGGTAACAATTTAAAGTCTGGGAAATCTCCAGTATGAATTACTTACTTTCCTGGCTCATTTAAAGCAATAATCATTTTTATGAGACCTGGGCAGATTTACCATTTTAAAAATATACATGGTCAATTTCCTGACATAACATTAATGTGACATTTTAAAAATCATACTGGGAATATCACATGACAAGAAGAACCTACTTGCCGAAATCCTTGTCTCTATCAAATTCTGCAAACTCAACTTCCTCAGTGAATGACAGTTACTATCCCAATGCTTTTACAACTCTTTTTCTACATTATCATCATCTTACTGAAGTTCTTGAGAAAGCACTTTACTGACAATTATGATAAAAAGACCTTCAGCTAAACACAGCAAAAAATATATAAAGATTTTCTGTTTCTCAGTCAATCTGGAGGCCTACCACATGCCCACAACAATGGAGTAAAATGCTAAAAAAATGCAAAGTGCTGACCAACTCATGGAATTATCATTATCTCTCTTCCAAAATCAAAAAAAAAAATCTAAGAACTACTACACACTGCTCACACATTGGTCAAAATCTCCATGTTACATAAAATTCTTAATTTCCCATAGCCTGATCATCTTCAAACCCAAGGTACAGGCATTGCTAACTTAGAAAAATATACCATAATCATTGATAAAAAGAAGAGCATTATTACTTTCTCCTTTACTTCCTTTTCTATTCTCTTCCTTTTCTTCCTCCCCATTTCCTTTTTCTTGATGAACAATTCAGCCCCAAATCTGTGAATTAGTACAAAGAAAAGTAGGTATCCACACCAGGGAAAAGAGGGAAGCTGCAGGGGCTTATAACAGTATGACAGAGCCCAAGCCAGAGTAGGAAGCTACTAGGGACAACCTAATGTGTTGTGGCAGAACCTAAGTAAGTGAGAAGGCATCCAGTGGAGGTATGGCACAATATGAGAGGCCCAAATATGGTGGTGGCAGAAGGGAACATTCTGGTACAGGTGTCACAGTTCAAACAGGGTGAGAGGACATCCACATACAAGGGTGACCCAGTATAGGGAGGTTGGAGCTCATGAAGGATTAAAAGGGAAGCCCCCTGTAGAGGGGGAACCAGCATAGGGGGTCAGAGCCTAAAAAAGGTCAAGGAGATACCTATGCAGAAAAACAGCCTAACATGGAGTGGCAGAGCCTGAAAAGGGTAAGGAGAACTCATAGAGGGGAAGAGGGTACCAGTGGCTAGGAGGACTGGACATTTTATCAAATAAGTACATGTACAAAGATAATAGAAGCTGGGTTGATAAAGGATAAAGTTAGCTACAAATACAGGAAGAAACTAAAATAAATTCTTTGTAGAGTTAGGCTAGGAGTAGAAGCATCATTGAAAACTCAAGGAAGATAGATATAGATGTAAATATGTGCATTTCTATATATGAATAAATATATGTAATTTTTACTCCTTGGCTAAGAGGATTTTGGAGAGGTGACATCCCAAAATCTATGAAAATACCTAGTATCCAAATCTTAGCTTCTAATTATCAATTTTCAATAAAAGGAACTATTGCTCTGGAAATGGCTGATTCCAGAACTGGGACTAGGAACCATGGTGTGCCCTGGAATGTTTTAGAATACCAAAAACAAGAAAAATGCTCAAAGAATGACTCAAACAAGCCAGCCTAAAAGAGCTCCTACTAAGTATGGGATAATTTCAGAATCAAAATTAATGATAGTAATGCATTATAACCATGCAGTAAAACAAAAAGCCATAAGTTTATTCTAATAAAAAAAGATTTGATAAATGGGATATTTAAATAGCTTAAAGCTATCTTGCCACAAAATACTTATAGTAGGAAAAAACAATAATTATACATACAGAGAAGCTTGATAGCTGCCCTCATATACAAGTGGTTAAAGGAAACATTAGCAGCAGCAAGACAAATCAAATCACATGCTACCTGTTAGGAAGCAATGAAAAGAACAGAGGATCTCTCTATAAAAAGATGCATTACCTAAATCTAATTACAACAAAACATCAAGTCAAACCCATATTGAGAGACATTTTACAAAATAACTGGCTCATGATCTCCAAAAAGCGTCAAGACCATAAAAGTCAAATGAAGACTGAGAAAGTATTCCATACTGAAGACAACTAAGGTCTAACAATTAAATGGAATGCATGATTTTGAAGTGGATTCCAATGAGGGACATTATTGAGACTACTGGCAAAATTTGAATGTTGTGAGGAAAGATGGTTGTAATGTAATAAAGTTAATTTCCTAATTTTAGTGTTATTTATTGTGGCTATATAAGTGAATGTCCCTGTTTATAGGAATACAATTAAAGCATTCTGGGAGGCTGGGGGTGTAGCTCAAGTGGTAAAGCACTTGCTTAGTATGTGCTGTAAGGCCCTGGGTTCAATCCCCAATATTGAAAAAAATTATTCTGGGGTGATCAGATAGGCAACTTACTTTTGAATGGTTCATAGAAATAAAAAGGTTCTTTGAACCTTACTTCCAGCTTTTTCTTTATCAAAGCAAAAACAAGTCTTTGAGTTATTTTTGGTTTTTGTAGGGTTTTTTTCTTGTTTTGTTTTGTTTTGTTTGCCTCACTGGGGTTTGAACTCAGGGCCTCATGCTTGCTGGGCATGTGCTCTTACCACTTGAGCCATTCTGTCAGCTCAAATCTTATTTTTAAAAGAAAAATATTTGAGTATATAGACTTATCTCTAACCATCAAAACAAAAAAAAATAGTAATTTTAAAAGAAAAATATTTGAGAATATATAGCCTTATCTCCAACTATTAAAGAACTACTTACATGGTCAGATTTTGATCAGACACTGATATACAATGGGGGTTAGGAGCCAAATGTTAATACTGGATTGATCAAAAGAAAAAGCTGAATTTGTGAGCTTTTGTGCCCTAGTAAAATTAGAGAGTAACCTATAGCAATCTATTATTTCATGTATGTAATTTTTGTAAAGGTCTAGAGAAAAGAGTCTATTTTCTATCCTTCAAAGCACCAACAACATGCTGAATACATTGCGCACACACCCTCAAGGTATCGTTAATTAATAATACTTTACAGGGAAAGATAGAGAAGATATTAATCACAGGCCTATTAGGAACCCATTAATCTCACAGATTACAGCATAGTATAACTTCATTGGAATACAATCTCTGTTCAATTTAGCTTTGTGAGGAAAGCAGAAGATATGAAACAAATGTTAACTCCTTGGTGATGAGAACCACTCCTAAAAGTAGGTAGAAAAATGTAATCAGCAACTCATAGGATCAGAAGATGATTGGCAAGGAATTATCATCCCCAATGACCTGTCCTCTCACACCACTGAAGATTAAGGTTAAAATGTGCCCTAAAGGAAGTTTCCTATTCCAATAAAGAAGTTCATTAAATCTATAATTAGGATTTATAATTATGAATGTTTAATTTGTTGACTACTTAACTTTATTCCTTACATAGCCATTGACATCTTAATAAAAACAAAAACAAGCATTTTTATTCCCTCCTGTGGGACAGGCACGATGCTACTTTATATAAATTACAGTACGCTCCCCCACTTTCCTCATGGGGGATTTGTTCCAAGACCCCAAGATGGTACCAAATCCCATATATATATATAACTTTTTCCTATACATACATGCCTATGATCAAGCTTAATTTATAAATAAGGAACAGTAAGATATTAACAACTAATAAAATATAACAAAAGTTATTCACAACTTACAAATTGTTTATTTCTAGAATTTTCCATTTGTTGACCACAAGTAACTGAATCCATGGATAAGGGGGACTACTGAATCTTTAATCTTATAACCCAACAAGATCTACAATATCATCTTCACCTTATGAGTAATTTGCTAAGGGCTGAGGGCCCACTGAGGGCAGAGTTCTCATGCAATTTCAAGACTCATACTTTTCCCACTGCATTCTTTCACTTACGTCATTCACTGTTTTGAAAAATAAGGATATGTGGCATGAGAGAGTAACAATGCAATGTAGAAAACTTTTTGTTGGTATAGTATAAAACTAAATGGTAGTTATGGGTTTCAGGTAAAAAAACAAAGGAATAGTCAGAACCAAGAAAAGAAAACGAGTTCAACAAAGGGAAGAGGGCATGGAATAAGGAGATGAGAAGGCTCTAGATACACCACATGGTCCCCTAGATATTCTAGAGCCTAACACTAGAGCTGACAAAGCCATGAGTTAATAATGAACTAACTATGGCTCAGATGTATTGGCTTGAAAGAAATGGGTCATAAAAAGATCAGTGAACACTGTATCTTCCTTGTTTGTGTGAGAGATGAACAATAAAACCCATGGAGACAAAGGATGGACAAATTACAAAACCAACTTTGAAGACAACAGACGTTAGACAACATCAAGCACCCAAGAAACTTTGGGTAGAACAACTCCCACACTATTTTAAAGTAAAAAAAGAGAAAGAAATAATTTCATATATTTTTACCTAACTTAATTTTAACACTCATTTTATTACTCACATGCTATCGAGAACAAATTTAAAGCAAAACACTGTCCTTAAGATGAAACTGTATGAAAATCACAAGCAAGATTGAGAACTATATCAGAACTGAAATATATTACTATATAATTGTGCAGAAAATATACTTCATATTTATATACTGGCAATAATTGGTATTTTCATACTTTGACCCAGGATATCCACTAATCCTTATATAACTACAACTTCTCTTACTAGCTATTTTATTTTGGGCAAGTTACTCAGTTTTTCCAATCTTTTCCCAATAAATAAAGATGGGTTTAGTAATAAAGACCTTGCAGTATTGTTGTGAAGACTGACTATAAAGCATATAAAGCAGTTAGCCTATCTGGGACACTCAGTAACAGCAATTCCACTTCTAGCTATATATCTGAAGAATAAAGTTTTATGGAAAAAGTGGTTTACATGACAATGTTAACACACTAGTTATACTAAAATAAGTTAAAAAGCAGGCCAAGTATGGTGGTTCACCCCTGTAATCCCAGCTACTCAGGAGGCAGAGACTGGGGTGTACTGCAGTTTAAGGTCAACTTGGGCAAAAAGTTAGCCAGACCCCCATCTCAACAAACAAGCTGGGCATGGTGCTGCACCCGTGAAATCCCAAATACACAGGAAGCATGGGTGGGGGATCATGGTCCAAGGCCAGCCCAGCGCCCCTCCCCCCCCCAAAAAAACCTGAAAAATAAACTAAAAAAGTAAAAAGGGCTAAGACATGGCTTAAGTGGTAGAGCACTTGCCTAGCAAGCTCAAGTCTTGAGTTCAAACTCCACTATCACCAAAAATTAAAAAATCATCCAAGCATCTGGCACTATAGGAATGGTTAAGTAACAGTACACACTCCAAATCAGTGTTCTTCCAACTTAATGCATATGAAGAACTTTCTAGGGAAATCTGTAAAATGCACATCCCAGAAATTCTATGGGTCTGCTGTGAGACTACTAAATGCCTGTTTCAAAGGTGGTTTTTTTAATCATTCACTCAAAATTTTAAAACAGTTGAATGAATAACCAATACACTACAAAATAAAAAAGAAAAACTCAATGGCTATCCATGACCTTCAGAATAAAGTTCAAACTCCTTTGGGCAAGTATACAAAGTTCTTCACTTTCTAGACTTACCTCCTTATCCTGCTTCCATACAGAACTACATATAATAACCAAATTATAGTCTACATTTTTACCTGCTGCTACTTAATATACTGTTCCCTACTGACCAAAATACCCTTCTCCCAACTGGCCAAACTGGCAAACTCCTAGTCATCCTGCAAGATTTAATCCTCACCTCCTCTCTGAAGTTTCCCGTGTACTCCTCCCATGCAGAATTAAGGATTCTTCCATCTTACCTCCTGTTGCTATAGTAATTTGGTACTTCCAATGCAGCAGAATATGTCACACTGTATTTTAATTTTCTTTTTTTTTTTTTTTGCAGTACTGGAATTTGAACTCAAGACTTCACACTTGCTAGGCAGGCGCTCTACCACCTGAGCCAGTCTATTAACTCTCTCTTTATATTACTAACTATCCCATTATTCTACTAGCACTTGGGATTGGTGAGATGATCTCATTCAGTAGAATCCACAAGGCACTCAATAAATATTTATTGAAATAAGTGATCATTCTTTATCACTATTCTTAGTTGTGAATTTCTATAAAATCCCAATTGACCTTGTTATTAGTTTGTTGGTTGATTAGTAAGTTTGGCCTAAGTACACCCTAATACACAGAAAAAAAAATAGAGATCAACAAATGCAATTCTAAGAAACAGTTTATCTGCTTGGAAGTGAGGGGTTGGGGGTAAGAGGGAAGGGTTGGGAGAAAAGGGAGGGTTGGGGTGGGAAGGGGGGAGTAATGACCCAATCATTGTATGCACATATGAATAAAAGAAATTTTAAAAAAGACATAAAAAAAAAGAAACAATTTAACCAACACTTGTAAATCTTCACTTTTTCCTCTGATGATGTCTTTAGTTTCTATCAACTATCAGAATGACAGACCACTCTGGTCAACAGTCAAAGCAAACCACCAGGAAACAGTTCTGTTCTGGGCTACACACTGCTAGAATTTACCAAGCCAAAGAATATCCCTGCATAATTCCTGCTGCTCCCACAAACATACTCCTACTCATCCTATCTCTCTACACCAGCAGTAAAATATCTACACCAAACAGAGATAATTCTGTAAGCAAATACAGTGATATTTTAGTATATTCAAAACACTAAATATTGTATTTAGCATATTTGTATAATACACAAGATAATTCAAATGCAGCTTAGTAAAAAGAGGTACCAGAAAAGAACTCAAAGTGGCTAAGAGCAATTTCGGTCAAAAAGGGGAAAAAAAAAATAAGAAAAAAACTTAATGCCAAAAAATGTTAATTGGATTCAGGAGTAAGCATTTCAAATACCCTCACTATACAGAAAAACCGAAGTTTATGGAATCACCTGAATGTTGAAGTCAACTTGTAAAAATACCTGAATTTGAAGCTAAAAACCACATGAAATACTAAAGCTATTATACAATTCCATTCCATTCCATAGTTTTATCAACTGTAATTACATAATAAGTATATTCATTTAGGGAATAACTTCTGGAACTAGACCAACAATATGCCATATGTTTGTTTCTGAGTGTATGTAAATCCAATTTAAAAAACGTTCTGGGGTCTAGGGATATAGCTTGTGGTAAAATGCTTACCTAACACAGCCTGAGTTTGGACCCTAGCACCACCAAGGAAAAAAAAAAGATCTATGTTCTAAATCAGTAATAAAAAGAAAAGGCCTCACTATCACCAGCCCTATGTCTCCAATTAAATCTCTTTCCTCTTCAGCCTTGGAAAAAGGAAGGACAGATGACCACCCTTATCCAACCCCCTCTTGTAAACCAGGCAAAATCCACTCCATTAGTTCTGCCATAGAGCTTCATATCATAGCCTCATTATTTTGGCCTAACGTTTTGTTGTCTCTTTAAATGAAAATAATAAAAAGCTTCCTCTTTCTAAAAGCTTTACCAATCATACTTCACTATCACTGGAACTGTCAGCTCCCACAACTGGTTTTTGGAGATGGGATAAAAGGCAGGAAAGAAACAGGGCACTGTGTCCATGAGGTTAGGGCAGAAATTAACACGGAGGCGAGATGTTGAAAGCAAACTCTGTAGATGCCTCAACTCTGAAGGTCCAATATTGGTTCTTTATTTTTAATTTCACAATCCATTCCGGCCCTATGGCTCACGTGAAATCTGCTTCCCTTAGGAGAAGGACAGCTGTCACAAAAACTATGGCTGGGGTGAACTTGTAGTCACTAGAAAAGACTACAGGTTTTATTCTAGAAAAAGATATTTGGGCAAGAAAGGTTAAAGGAAATGTTGTATGGGGAGCAGAAATACTGAGCAGAAAGTAGGAAATGAGCTTGGCTGTGTAGGTCCACAACCATCAGTCAAGACTTGACACAGACTGTTTCAGCTCACTTAACTATAGGTAGTTAACCATTTTAAACAAATCTACTCTCACAACATAGGAGAATCAAAATAACTCTACAACACAAGTAAAAGCTCCATTTTTCACAGCCAGATTCATGAAAAC
Source organism: Castor canadensis (assembly GCF_047511655.1). Lineage (NCBI taxonomy): Eukaryota > Metazoa > Chordata > Mammalia > Rodentia > Castoridae > Castor > Castor canadensis. The sequence goes on from NC_133393.1 coordinate 136,967,344, forward strand.
ATTCCTTTTTCTTTGGTGGGGGGGGGGGTTGAACTCAGGACTTCATGCCTTGCAAGGCAGGTAGTCTACCACTGGAGCCACACCTCCAGTCCATTTTGCTCTGTTTATTTTGGAGATGGTGGGGGGTCACATGAACTAATTGCTGGGCTGGCCTCAAACTGCAATCCTCTTAATCTCAGCCTCCCAAGTAGCTCCCATGAGTCACTGGCACCCAGCAAAGACATGCCATTTAATTTAAAAAAAAAAAAAGCACTACTAAGAAATAGACCCAGAAATGAACATTCTTGGAACACTACCATAAATTAAACCAAGGAAAACAAAATTTATCCTTTGACCATATTTTTGATCCACTCTCAAAAATCAATTTCCAGCCCCACCCAGGTTTAACAAAAGGTAAAACTCACTTGCTATCCTACTAATGTAAAAGAAGAAAACTAGACTCTAGGAAGTTTCTAAGGCTGTATTATACAAGAAAATTCACTGAATCTTCAACTGGCTTTGTCCTCTGCCTGCGTGAGATTTACAAGACCTTGCCATCACACATGCAAGAAAGAACCGCAACATGGGTGTGTCTTCTGTTTTGGTTTTGGGGTTTTTTGTATTGTTTTGTTTTGTTTTTTGGCAGTACAGGGGACTTGAACTAAGGGCCTCCACTTGAGCCACATTCCCAGTCCAGTGCATTTTTTCAAATATAAAATATTCTCTCCTATCAACCTATGAGTAATCAAATCTCATCATATTTTAATTAGCTGAAACCATTCTGCATATGATCAAATGGAAAACCAAAGGCATGCTAAAATGTATTAAATGTTAAATATCTTCAGGTTCCACAGGTTCTAACCCTTAATTTGCATTGTAGTCAGCCTCAATTTCTAGTTAAATACTCAGAAGAATGTTTCATAATAGGCTCTTTGAAAGAATTTTCCAAAATTCCTCAAATGCATAGTAAATTATTTCAGTATGCAGTTGAACTAATCAAATTGTTTACTGTCACCTAAAAGGTTACACGCTACAGTCAATAGACAGAGTTCTGAATATTGTACAATTTTGCCTTAATGTCTGTGAAGAGTTGCTCCACATTTCCATCCAGGGTAAGAAATCACACAAGGAACTGTACAATGTAAGACTAGATAGGGACTGGAGTGTAACTCAATGGTAGAACACTTGCCTAGCTTGCATGAGGTCCTGGGTTCAATCTCCAGAATCATAAAAAGAAAGAAAAAAGAATGAACAGAGGGATAAGTAGTAGTCACTAGTTGGCTCTGCTAGTTCACTGCTACATTGTCATTCTCACAGTTTTAAATAGGGAGCCAAAAACACTGCTTAGTAGAGAAAGAGGTCAGTACCAAAATCTCTTCTCTTTTCTTACTTCCCATCATGCAGCTGGCACTGCTCACACTGGCAGTCACAGCTTCCTGAACATAATGGTGCAATCACTGCCTCAAACATCATTACTATTTAAAATAGATAACCCACTTGCAACTTGACTATTTTTATAAATACAGCATTTTCATGAGATTTAACTGCTCCATTTGTGATTTATTTTATTTAACAAATGTGGCTTCCCTGAAAGTAATAACCACAACTGCCCAAACAGTTGTGAAAATTACAATGCTTCCTATTCCTATTTGCCTTTTATCTCCTTGTACCTATCACCAAAAACTTCATCAGTTGAATCCTAAATCTGAAAAATTTATAAGCTCTCTAGTCTAGCACTCTGGTCTATGTGTCTTTAGTAACCAGAAGATTATCCCCTTTCCCCCTTCTTACTGATCTACTTTTCCACCTGGAAGGATCTTAAGAACCAGGCCCTTTATGTTTAACAAGGATTTACAAAATATACTTCACATATACTCACTTCTTTGAAGCATTAAGAAAAACAAGTAAATCTAAGCATTAACAAACATTTATTGCTTTATTAAAATACAAATAATTCTTAATAATAGTAAAATTAACATACATCTTAAATGGGGATTATTTTGTTTAGAATAAATGGTAGTTGCACAAAGGAAAAGAGATTTTAAACAGTTTTGCAGCTGTCTCATGAAAGATGTAAGTTACACAAAATGAAATTTCATGTATAATCTGGAAGAAAAAAAAAGGAGCAAGGTAAGTCAATTTGAGTACTCTGATGAGCTTTGAAGGGCTCAAATTTCTTTAAAGATGTTAAAGGGGGTAGTGAGAACTGAAAACAAACATAAAAGAGAAATACAGACTTTGAAAAATAGACCTGAAAAAAAAAAGAATTAGAGTTAAAGCAGTTTACTAATGTAATCGTAAGCTCTGACAGTGTAAAACCATATATGGTTTCAGACCATAAAAGGATATTCTATGATATCTAACAAGGCCAAGAATCTGATTCATCCCAATTTCTGTTTTGCTCTGTCTTCCTTATTGAAAATCATTTTCAAACAAAAAAGAATAAATAAGGAGATTACTCATGCTCCAAACAGAGAGATCTCATAAGAGACACTTAGCTATTTTAAATGAGTGTTTATTCAGATCCAGAAGAGTTAGATGCAAGAGGGTATTGAAGTAATTTTCATCAAAACTGGGAATTATCAATGGCTCACTTCCAGAAACAAGCTACAATAAAGTAGCCTAATTTCGGTGGAATTTATAGACTTACTACAAAAAGGACAGATCAAAGAAATGTTGTAAACAGAACACGTCATGAATTTGAGAAATAAAATGGATAAACCATCTCACAGTATTCTCACAGGTACAATGGAGAAGCAGTTGACTGATTCTACGAAGTGGTTCCAGTGCAGGGGAAATACCACGCATAAAGACCGGCCACTTAAATTTATCCTAAGCTAAAAAGAGGTTCACTGGGGCTGTATTAAGCTGTGCTGGATTCTAGCATTAAATCTACAGCTTATTAAATCTACAGCTGATACAAAGGAGAGAAGTTACTATGCTAAAAGACAGACTGAAGAATCAAAATTATCTACATAGATTACAAATACAGGCTAAAACAAGATGAAATATAGTAGGAATAATCTAAGACAACCAACAATTTTAACAAGTACCAAAGGGGGAATCATGGCTTCATAGGTCCTCATATAGCTACTGCTCACTTAGTAGATAAGTAATCAAAATCATATTCTGAAAAGTTCTTACCTAGTGAACCCTCAAAAAACAGTCAAGAGATATTTTTATTGGAAAAAAATTTATGGATTTTTATCATCTACAGGAGCTCAGATAGGGCTACCTACACTGACCATGCACCTTAAAGCTTTTGTGAATAACATAGATTCATGAAAAGACTTAAGACCTGGAAAAGCAACTTTGAACCTCTGAACTTCACATCCTTGGTATTACTAATTAAGTGACCTTAGCAAGTTATTAATCTTCCTATCTCTTTTGTCCTTCATCTGTGAAATAAGGATTGACCTCTTAAGGTTGATATAAGAATTAAATGAGACGAGACATGCAAGCATTTCCACAGTCTGACACTATGAATACACCACATAAGTAATAAAACAAGTGGAAAAAATTGCCAAACTTATTCTACCATCCACTCCAAAATACCCTTAACGCAGAGAAACTAAAGCAGATACCTTAAAGCAACTGAGGCCAATAGGAAAAGGGGACCAGGAACTAGAGAAAAGGTTAGATCAAAAAGAATTAACCTAGAAGGTAACACACATGTACAGGAAATTAATGTGAGTCAATGCCCTGTATAGCTATCCTTATCTCAACCAGCAAAACCCCTTGTTCCTTCCTATTATTGCTTATACTCTCTCTACAACAAAATTAGAGATAAGGGCAAAATAGTTTCTGCTGGGTATTGAGGGGGGGAGCGGGAGGGGGCGGAGTGGGTGGTAAGGGAGGGGGTGGGGTCAGGGGGGAGAAATGAACCAAGCCTTGTATGCACACATGAATAATAAAAGAAAAATGAAAAAAAAAAAAAAAAAAAAAAAAAAAAGACACAACTGCGACCTGGCATGTCATGTGGGATGGGTGGGAGTCATGTGACTAGGAGGGTGCCACAAAAAAGGAGCACTTGAAAGGGACTTCTGAATGCCTAGACCATGCACCTAGGAAAAAGAGAATGGTGAAGACTCTCTTATTCGATGCCCAGCTATGATAAGACCAGGATGGGTGACCAGAGCGAGCAGTGGTGGGAATACAAAAAAAAAAAAAAAAAAAAAAATATTTATGTTTGATGGGGAAAGGCACATGTTCCATCCTCTTGGTGAAAACTAAAGAAAATGTGTCTGCTTAGAATTTTCATTTTATGCAAATGATCACCCACAGAATGCAACTTCAACTCTCCTTTTCTTCAGAGACACTGTTTCAGTTGTTTATTCAGTGAGAGAAAGATAAATGCAAGTTTGAAGGTTACTGATTTTGTTTGTGATTTTTACAACTTGGTTCAAATTACTCTAAGAACATGTCTTTTAGTGTCATTGTTTTCTAAGTGTATTCTTGTATGTACATTCTTGTTGTAAAGCTGCCCAAGCTACCTCAAAAAAAAAAAAAAGAAACCAGCAAAAAAACAAAATCTCTCATTTAGGATGAACAAAGTTAGTCACAATTTGTGTAATTTATTTAATGTTTATTAATTATATAGTAGGCATTTTATTCCTAAGATTTGACACCTATTCTTTTAAAACATACACACACCTAGGAAAGGAGTGTTTCAAAGATGTTTGCTTTTGAGTTCTGTCACAGCCTTTCTAAAAATACCATCATCTCAGTGAAATTAGATGAATTTCCCCCTATTCTGGAAGAATTTTTCAGTGTTTCTCCAAAGGAATTGATTTTTCAGACATCTTTCAGCATGTAGCCTTAATCATTTTTATAAGCTAATGGATTCTCCTGGAACATACATTTATCTCCCTCTAACTTAAAACTGTTAAGTAAATAAACTGCTTTTCTACAAATTACCTATGACTAAGGACAGTTATTAGAGCTGTAGTATGAAATATGCACACACTATCTACTTGTGTTTGAAAGTGAAAAGTATTTATCAAGTACACAACACAGAGAGCCAGCATTTCTAAGACCTACTGAAAAATGTCCCATAAATAATCATCGTTATGAAGCAAATTGCCATTCCAACAAAGTGTCACTGTCAATGAACATATATGAAAACATAATGGCACTTTTTTAAAATCCGCCATTTTCCAACTGAATTTATTTCACTGTAATAACTTTTCATTTTCCCTATTAGCCACTATTGTGATTAATTGCACTGTCCGACCACTACAGCCTATGAGAACTTCTCATCTGCCCAATGTAACTTGTAAGATAATAGTTTCTCAACTGTGCAAATTAACCCTGTATTTCTAAGGCACTACCTGCTGAATAAAGACCTTGACTTTTTTTTTTTTTAAATGTCATTTTCGAAAGATTCTCCAAGCAACATCCGTCTCACCTGCAACAGGCTCACTTCGAGAGGCCTCTACTCTATTCCATACATGTATCCCAACCCCGACCTGGAGTCTCACTCAGCTGTGTCCAGGTGACTGAAAGGGCTGCTGGGCTGCCTAGCCTGCCTCAAGTTTTACACACTCCTCTCACTGACACCTCCTCAGAAGGTTCACT